>NW_009921607.1:456-813 GCF_000696875.1 Nestor notabilis | reverse complement strand
GCGTCTGGTGGGTTAAAGGAGCTGCTTCTATCCCTCAGGACACGTTAGAAAACCTAGAAGATGGACAAAATCCATCTAATGTAAAGGAATTACAACAAGTTTTGGGAATTCTGGGTTATTGGTGTAAACATATTCCTGGCTATTCCATTATTGCTTGTCCCCTTTATAGCCTGCTCAAAAAGGGAAAAGTATGGGAGTGGACTGAACAACACACCAATGCACTGGAATTACTAATAGAAGAGCTAAGGCTATTCCAACAGCTTGTTCCTATACACCCAACTGACCCTATCCATGTATAATGGGGGTTCAGTGAACATGGCTCTCACTGCAACTTATGGCAAAAGGGGCCAGAAGGAA
>NW_009921607.1:0-213 GCF_000696875.1 Nestor notabilis | reverse complement strand
TTATTTAGAGGGCATTAATGAAATTATGCCAATCTCCGAAGGGAACGTTAAAGTATCCAAACTGCAAAAGGACATAGATGGCACTCTGTTGTTCCAATCACCACCAAATAAACCATCTCCGATTCAAGAAGCACCCCCTTTGAAGGAAGGGAGTGACCTTACTGGAGTGTGATTTACAGATACATCATCTTATCGAGAGAACAATAAGTGGAA
>NW_009921606.1:0-12727 GCF_000696875.1 Nestor notabilis | reverse complement strand
TATTCTATGATTCTATGATTCTATGATTTGTAGAGAAGGAATCATGGGTTGCACTTGATGTGTCTGTGGTAAATCAGTTGTATGTACCAGTGCTACATACTGTCCCCATCCTACATTCAGCTCTTTTTACACTAAGGTTAAAAAAAGGCCTAGAGTATGTTCTTTACAGTGTTACTTAACCTTAGAAATATCAGCAGAAATACTAGGTACAGTGGAGCATAGCTGAGGTCAGTAACTTCTTACACAGATATGGTTGGATCCAAAACCAATGTCTATGAAGACCCTGGCGCAAAACACCAAGAGCCTGTAGCCCAACCTGAGAGAATGCAGTCAGGCCACAGGGGAAGTTTTTTTCCTGGGACAGAGCAGCAATTTTCAGGACTTCTGTAATATGAAGGGCTTTTGCAAAGAGAAGACTGGCACGAATCAAACCATATCCAAAGAAAGTCTGCACAGTTACTGATTGTTCATACCTGGCCTTCTGAGACTCCAGCATTAAGGTGTTCTCCTGTCCTGGATTCAGCTACAGCAGTCATTTTTTCTCCTTCTTAGTAGCTGGTGCAGTGCTGTGGTTTTGACTTTCAGTCTGGGAACAATGCTGATAACACCGATGTTTTTAGTTGTTGCTAAGTAATGTTTACTCTGACCAAGGACTTTCTCAGTCTCATGCTTTGCCAGAGAGGAGGGGAAGCCAGGAGGAAGCAGAGGCAGGACACCTGACCCAAACTGGCCAAAGGGCTATTCCATACCACAGCACGTCATGCCCAGTATAGAAACTGGGGAGAGTTACCCAGAAGGCCCATATCGCTGCTCGGGTTGGGCTGGGTATCAGTTGGTGGGTGCTGAGCGGTTGTGTCCTCTCCCCTTTTTATTTCCCTTATCATTATTATTATCGGTGGTAGCGCTAGTGGTTTTGTATTATACCTTAGTTACTGGAATGCTCTTATCTCAAACCATTCTATGATCTCAACCTGTGGGAGTTACATTCTTCCAATTCTCCTCTCCATCCCTCCAGGAGTGGAGGGAGGAAGAATGAGGGGAGTGAGCAAGCGGCTGTGTGGTTCCGAGTCACCAGCTGGGCTTAAACCATGACATCTCCTTATCTCAGTCATGTTTATGCTGACTTCACATTTTTGAGAAAAGAGATTTGGGGACTGGAGTCACTAATAAAAAAATGCAGATCCCTGTAGTACCCTGGGTTTTGGCAACACAAAACAATTGTTTCTCCCCATGGTTTGCATAACAAAGACACCAAATCTCTCTTTTCTCTAAGTCCACGGGGAAGGTTTCTAATATACTTGAGGCACAGTGGTCATACAGCCAGATTGAGAGACAGAGGGAAGAAGGCATTTATACTTCTAAACTTTCTATAGCACAAGAGAGGGTAGAGAGTGTTGTAGTAAACACTTTCTTTAATTAAAAAATAAAAAGGGGTACTAGTAATAAGCATAAGCTCTACAAAATAAAAACAAGGTTCTGTAAACCTTAAAGTGGACCTGTGATTAGCAAGCACTAGTAATAGCTCACTGCTAAAGACCACTAAAACTTTTGCTGAAGGGCATCAATTTATCCGTGTCGAAACATTTCTCTACAGCATTAGAAACCCAGTATCATGCTCATGACTGAAAAATCTTAAGCAAATCAGGTACCAGCCATTAAGTTGACAGTTCAAAAACCCGGCACCAATAATGAAAAATAAATGAGATTATAATCTGGATGCATGTTATCCTGATCTACCCTTCCACAGCTGTAAAGTTGCAGCCTACTCTCTCTGGGGGACACCATCTGGTATCTCTAAAACATGGTAGACCTCACGAGCTTAACAGTTACTGGATTAATTTTATCACTTGATAAGAGAGACATTTTAATTAGGTTAAACATACATTCAGTAATAATAGTGGTGAAAAAAAAAATTGTCTTTATATAGTCTTTGCAGCAATCTTCTCCCACCACGCCACCCCCCAACTTTTAATTCCTTGGTTTGATTATTGTTATGATGCCTGAAATGGAGATGCTGTTATCCTTAGCTGTTTTAACATTTGCACTGTTAGTAGGGATGCCATTGACTCCTGGCCTGAGAACGCTGGCATTGTACTGTGTCCCCCATATATGGGATGCCATACACTGTCTTGTTAATATCTAGTTACTCAGGAGTCCTCAACTGCACAGAAAATGACCTGCTGCCATAGAAGCACTTTTAAGTTCAAGATGAAATGCTATCTACTCATATTATTTCTTTATGAACCCTGGGTTTGACAAACATGGGTTTAGTGTTGCTGAAGAGTCTAGGGCAGGCTAAGCTGGCTTACTAAGTACATTAAACTTTATGAGTTAGCTGAATTACTAGATAATTGTGGAGGGAAAGTAAAATATTTTTTGAAACTTTTGGTAAAAAGTAATAACAACTATATTCACAGTTTTTGTCACATGCACCCACCTGGTCCCTATTTATGTGTTTATTACTATCTATCCCAAAGCTGTGAAAACTCCAGAAAATGCCCTGTAGTATCACACTGCCACGTAAGGCTGAAAGCTTGAAGTAAATCATAAGGCTGAGCAAATCTCATGGGAGCTTTGGCCATGGATCAGCACTGCTGAGCTGGGCAATAAGACTGACGCTCTGCAGGCCTGCTTGTCCCTGCCGAGGGCTTCCATTCTATTCTTTCCTAAATTTTCCATCCATATTTCATACAGAGAAAAATAAAACTCAGTGATAGAGATCAGCTGAAAAATGACCTTGTCGAATCCCCCTCTTCACTCTTCAGTGTTAATTTTACATGCCCAGCGCACACCGCCACATAGGTGGAATCTTTTTTCAGGCTGAAAGAATGAATCTGGGTCATTTTGAGCAGTAAATATTTCATGACAAACAACATATGCTGAAAAGCCCCATATCACTGATTCAGCCAAGCATATTTTGAATTTTCCATGTTAGAATTGAAAACAATGTTCCCGTTCTATTTTTGATTCATAGTAAAACCGGTGACCTGAAAGTCAATTCAGTCATTTTTTTCCACTTCAGTTCTGAGCAGTTCTGTGCTCCTGATATACCCATAAATGGCACTGGAGCCAAAGGCTAACAAGAAGTGAGAAGATCAAGAAGGAGGGATCAAGTACTATTCATGTAGCTGCAGGAGTACTGAGCTGACAAAAGTAACTTCCAAGACATTTCTTGACACAGATTCATCCCCAGCTCTGTCATCTTCCGACAGCCTAGATTTGGGGAAGGACTGACTGTGATGGCAAAAGACTCTTAAAGGCTTATTTTGGACAGTGGAACTCTCGAGCAACCTTTACAACACAGTAATGAAACATGAAATGTTCACATTTTTTAAATAAATGATAATTTGCTGCTTCCTGCCATGAGTCAGACCTTGCATCAGAAATGAGCCAAAAGTATTTAGAGGCAGAGTCAGGTGGGAGCTGCAAACACGTACTTCTACAGAAGGGCAAAAAGGTAGAGCAAGATGCTACCTATCCTCAGGCCTGAACACCACTGAAAGCTCCATTAAAGCTCATCTGACACAAAGGATTTGTACTTAATGAATGTATAACAAATTGCCTAAAGGCCTTTTATTCTTCATGGGACTGTACCTGAAATACATCCAAGTAACAAATATTTAACTACAGTGTGCACTCTTAATTGCTTCTCTCCAACTGTTTCAAAACCACAGAATTTCAGCCTTGAGGTAAGCTTGTATGTACAGCTAGATTTCTTACTACATGTCATGGTAACATCGCGCAGCACTGTTGCTTCATTGATGATAGTGGTGAAATTAGTATCATAAATGCAGTATTCTCCGTTCAAGGGTAGGTGACAGTAAAGCCAATGGCAATGGAATTTCCTTCTCCATTTTGTTGCTTTTGCCTACTAAAACATGCTAAAAATAGTCTAAAAACATGCTGAAAAATGATGCGTTTTCTTGAAATGAATCTGAATACTTCTCACTTGTGACTCTCAGAAATAGCATTAGCACATGTTCTCTTTGTAAGATCACAGCTTATGATAATATGAAAAATAAAATCATAAGAGCATATGAGAGCTCCTGAAAAAATGAAGCAAAAGCAGAAATACGTTTCCCATTGGTAGGAAATAAAAAAATGAAGAAAAAAAAGACATACTTGCAAAAGCCACTGCCTACATATTACTGATATACCACCTGCTCTGACAATAACTTTCAGATGTCTTCATCTTCTATAAGGTCTTACTCTCCAACCTAATTACTTCTGTTCTTTGTCTGAACCATATACTCCCCAAAACACCAAATACTTGTCTGTAAAGCATTGCATAGCAAGACAACCCTCTGAGCCTTAACCAACCCTATTTTAAATTGAGAAAAACTTCACAAAAGGATGAAGAATATTCAATAGTATATTTTTGATTCTTTTCTATTGTGTGGTAGCATTGTCTTTTTCATCATGAGGGTTTTCTTTTCCCCTGTAACATCATACCCACATCCCATCTCCCAGACTTCAACTGAAATTGCAAGAAAATAAATCTATCCTAATGTAAAGACTTCACAGGAAACACATCTGAACCAAAAAACAACTTGGACCTTGGAGAAGATTCTGGGGAGACCTTATTGTGGCCTTTCAGTTCTTAAAAGGACCCTCTAAGAAAGACAGGGAAAGACTTTTTAGCAGGGCCTGCGATAGGATATGGGGTAATGGTTTTAAACTAGAAGAGGGGAGATTCAGGCTGGGTGTGAGGAAAAAAACTCTTTACAATGAGGGTGGTAAAATACTGGAACAGGTTGTCCAGAGAGGTGGTAGATACACCATCCCTGGAGACGTTGAAGGCCAGGCTGGATGTGATTCTGGGCAACCTGATCTAGTTGAGGATGTCCCTGCTCATCCATGTCCCTGGAGAAGACGACCTTTGAAAGTCCCTTCCAACCCAAACTATTCTATGATTCTGTATTTATCCTGATTTGAACTTGCTTAAAACCTTTTGTTTTCTCCTTCAAGGCACTACCTTAGAATAAGTTTTTCTGATAATCTCAGTTTGCTTTTACTTTCAGAGAACAGCAAGGGCTATTTTCTTCTACATGCTCTTTAATACATGGCTTTTGTATTTGAATATATGAAAAATGCTTTTGAATCTCAAGTGCTCTTACGAATTTGTATTGTAAAGAGGAAATAAAGGAAGGATGAATGTAGGAATCCCAAGTAATCCCAGCATCCCCTATTGGTCTGAAGATGCTTCTCAGACCTCTCTATGTACTCTAACACAGTCATATGTCAACAGGAACAATATGTAAACAGGACAATATGAAACTCCAGTTCTTTGATGCTGTCTTACACCATATAAAAGGTTTGCACACTGATGCCCTCTGAGAAGCTCATCATGCATGACTGCATTAGCAGAATCATAGAATCAACGAGGTTGGAAAAAACCTTTAAGATCATCAAGTCCAACCATTACCATTAGAATGATGGCAGATCTAGAGTCTGTCAAAATTTCTCATAGCAGAGCTGCATGACATAACTTCTCCCCTGCAGACTGAGGAGTGTGGGAAAATAAGGTACATTATTAGGTCACTTTCTAAATTTATATCTAGGTAATTTTCACAGATAAACTACTTTTCTGCCATATCCCTCCATGTCAGCTTTCTTATAACCTCTTTTAATTCTGACTGTCAACGGTTGTATTTAAAAGTGTAGGTAGAACAGAAAACTAGTCAAGTTGACAGCCTGTAAATCCTTGTGCGGATATCAAGTTCAATGACCTTTGTATTATTTACTTCACTTACACATGCTAATGGTCTTAAAAGCACTATACAAACTGATCAATGAACCAAATAAAAGGTTGTCTTTAGCCAGCTGCTGCAGGGCTGTATGATAGCACATAGCACCTAGGTGTAATACCTTCAGAGAGGTAAGTGACTAACAGTCTATCCAAATGAAAGCACTTGGAGATTTTACTTCACTGACCTATGGCAGTAACATCCAGCCTAACTGCCAAGTGTTCTGCTTTTCACGTGGCCTCATCTGGGAACACTTACAAGTAAGGCTAAGGTGGTATCATTAGCTATGTAGCATCCCGACAGCACAGCTGTAGTCTTGGGTCTCTACTCTCCCTGACAAAAGACAAGTCCTTACTAATGTACCAACATTCACGCTGTAAGTGCAGCCTGGCAGCAACCCATTCAAGAGCAAACTAAGCATAAACTTTCTAGACTGGAAAAACTACTACTTTGGGCTACCATTACCTTTCATAACATCTCCATCTGGGGCACACCCCTAACCGTGGGAACCAACAACAGTAGAGGAAGCAGGCTCAGCAGCTGGAAGTGTCTTCATTGCTCAGGCTAGTGCAGTTGATGCTATATCCAACATACGCAAAACAGATCATCAGCTATGCCTGACATACTCATGGCCTTTGTTCAGCTCCTGCTTTGTCTAGTGTCTTGAACCAGCTCCAAGAAAGTTTTTATGTTCCAAGAATAATTCCTTGCCACAGACTACATCCAGTTTCCTTGAAGTGCTGATACTTAGTTACACTGTATATGCAGCCTGGCACTGGTATCAGCCAAGCAGGCAGATGACCTTTCTACTGATGACTGGCTTCAAATAAAATTGAAACCTCAGCCAGCTATAAATTGGCTTAAATTTTTAAAAGTCACTTGCATGCTTGGCTGATAGTTCTAGCTGGGATCTAAACACTTCCATCCACCAGTTAAGTAAAATGTAGCCAGCTGCAAGGCTGCCTCTCCAGTGAGATGAGACCAACCGATTCTAGTGAGATGGGATCAACTCTATAGATGACAGAGGAGTTCATACCCTTTGATCTATTCTGTCTTGTCTCTCAGGTACAACGTCTGCCAGAGGACCAGCAGCAAGATCTTCTCCTGCCTTGTAAAAGCTAAAAAAGAACTGAGCAATAAGTACTTGTGACCCAGACAGCGTTTGAACTAGAATCCTATGTTGTACAAAGAGACACCACAGCTCCAAGCAATTTACTGACCTACTTACATCTAATAACTTTAAAGTTTACCAGAATTTTATATTGTCCTGATTTTTCCTCATATGTTGACTACAAAATCAGATGGATTAATAGAAGCACCAGTTCAAAGCACACCATACGAGTAGAAGTACAGAATTACAACATTAACCACCTTTAGAAGTCTCCTCCCACTAACAAACACTCTGTCTCTTGTAAAGAAAAAGAAGGAAAATAAACAAGCACAGACACATTACAGACAGATTTAACCACTGAGAACTCCTCTTGTCAAGCACCTTAATATAAGAAACTCGTTTGGCTCCTCAGCTGCCTGCAAATCAGATGTGTGAGGGGATTTCAGTTGAGAATGGTGCTGACCAGTCTCACTGTCCTTACAAAATAGTTTCATCATTTCTTCATTCACCATCTTACAGTTCACAGGAAGTTGAAAACGAAATGACAAAGAAAGTCAAAGGGAGAACTGAGAAACAGCTCCGATTTTGAAAGTTGGTCCAAGGTCAGAACAGGTATAACCTAAGCTTTATCCAGAAAACATGGTATTTCAGTACAAAAAGATGCCAAAGATGTTTTTGCAGTTTTATCTCATAGTTTCTTGGGATGCTGTCAAAACAACTGAGAATACTTATATCAGATATGTGCTCTTATGGACAATTTATTGTGGGTCTGGCTAAATAATAGCTATGTTATTTTGAACATTGACAATTTGAACATGTCCCATAATAGCACTCTGTGCTTTTAAAACTTCTGAGTGATGAATTGCTGATGTGATCTTCACTGCAGAGAGAACTGTTTAATCCACTTGCTCTGCTGAAAAGTGTCCCAGTATACCAGGCAGCACCATACTGCTGAACATCCCTCAGGCATCAACTGAGACAGCACACACTGTGCTACCAGGCATCCTCAGTGCTCAAGGTACCCAAACTATAAACACCTGTGTAGCAATAGTTGGTTTCAATGCCAACAGGATTTCTTTATTGTCACTCATACATTTGGAAATAGCACCTATAACATATGTTACTCTTAGAAGCAAGAATTCACAGAAAAAAATCAACTACCATTAAAAAAAAGGTGCCCATTAAGAGACAGATACCTCTGGCACAATTCAGAGCTACTTTCTTAAAATAAAAAAAAAAAAATAAAAAATAAAAAAACCCCCAAAAAAACAGTAGCAGATAAGGATCTGGCCTATCCAATTTTAATTCTTAATATATGCATTCTTTAAAAATAAATAATTGAATTGTCAGCTCCATCTAACTGCTTCATTACTGTTCATTCGTTTCTTGTCGGCACCACAAGAAATAGTTACAAGGGTTTTGCATAAGGAGAGAGCTCACAAGGGAAAGGAGAGGGTGTTATATGTAAAAGGGAGAGCACTGTAGACAGCATAGGGATGATTGTAGGGGAAGCAGATCAGTGTGTAGTCAGTACAGAGGTATGGGATCAAACATCAAAAATGTAAACTATGGCTATGCGGCTTGGAAGGTGTTAGGAGCATAGGTAGTTTATTTAAGTAGTTTAAGTTAAAGGGGACATTATGTACCAAGGAAAGACAAATTTCATGTTCCCTGTGTCCTCTCAGTGTAAAAAAAAAAGGCCCCTACCAAGCCAATTCTCGACAGTGGAGGCAGACTATATACTAATGTATACCCTCCAACCCAGTATTATCACATCTAGAGATCTCTGTGTCATCAGCAGAAGAAAGCCTCACAGGCAGTATTTTTCATTGAAAACAGCACTGAAAACTACCCACTTGGCAACTAATGAATAGGCCCTTATTTTCCTGCCTTTCTTACGCTATAGGCTATGAGACTGACTGATCATCTGAATTTCAGAGTAGTTTCTGCATGGAGAATGTAATTAAGACAGCCTAAAGCCATAACACCTGCCTGCCTGTACCTAGTAGTGGCAGTAATCCCTTATAGTTCCCCCCTCCTACTGAAAGGGAGGCCGTGTGTCCCCATTCTCTCTTCAGAGAAGAACAACAGTCAGTACTAGAGAGTCAGCTAGAGGTGTCAAGGCAAGAGGACACCAGAGTTCAATGAACCTTCCAACCTTCACTACTGCTGTGTATTCAGGGGAGAGCTGGGGAGTGACAGAATGTGTGACTGATAAATCAAACAGGAACCACTCACACTAACCAACTGTTGTCCTCTTGTGCCTTCTAGTTAGAATGGCATGTAATTCTGCTCTGTGTTCTACATGGGCACTAGATTCATATATGTTTAATAATGAAAAATTAGCTTTAAAATTATTTTGCAGTCCTTATGACCACATCACTACTGTACAGTGAATTTGCAGTCTCTTCTGGCATTAAGCAGCACTGCAATGGCTTTGCCTTATGCCCAGCACTAGGGGAAGCACCATTAGGTTAATTGAATATAGCACGGGAGTAACTATAGACCTTCAAACCACCATTCAGCTGCAAACTTTGGTCATCTTGTGTACATGTCTACAAAGCTTACATATGCATGCAAATCAAACTGTCATAAATATAGATGTCAAAATAAAGAGCAGAAATACAATTGATCATACAACTACATTAAATCTTTGTTTCTCTCCTCATAAGTGCCGACTACAATATTAACTATTAAATATAAACCATTACTGTATTAAGTCTTGGTTCAGTGATAGCACTTCTCTGCATCACAATAGTTTAAAAAATTGAGTACTTACTCAATTGTGTCTAATTATGAGACTAATATAATTGATTCTCTGACTAATAAGCATTCTAGTGGGAATTCTGTTGGTCCAGAGAATTCAGCCATCTAACGCTGCAAAGCTGTGTTTTGGCAGAAGCACCACACATATATTTCGCGTAAAAGTCCATAGTCTAGCCAGCTTGAGAAATCCAAAATGAAATCTAAATATATTAAGTTGATAACAACTGCTCTAGTACCACATGATAACACATGGTTATTACATATCATTGCACAATATTATCATATGTGGCTTGTTTCTGTCTACACTGGCAAGATCCAAACTGTATTAAGTGACTATCATATTACTAGGGTGAATAAAACTGGTTTTGCAGGGCTGGATTTCTGAAAGTGATGGCTGCAAATCAGAGTATAATGCTTATTGACATTCTGCTCTTCTCGAATTGTCAGCACATACCTGCATAGCCAAGGGCCCCCATGGGTTTTCGTGGTACAACAGATATGCCAAAAGCTAGGAACCATTCCACTTCAATGCAGCTTCTTGAGGAAAGTTCTTGGGAAACATATGTACTTAACATATAAGCACTTTCACTGTAGCGTGTTGGACCGTTGTTGTTCCCCACCTTAACTGTCCATTTAAAATGCATTTTCAGGTTTCAGCAGAGCTGTGTGAAAAAACATTTGCATCTCTCATATGGTGTGTTCCCCCCTGTCCACAAATGATTCATCCCCAAAACAACACAAGGAACTAGCTTTCTGTTAATTGCTCAGTAAGAGTGCCTTGGGGCTTTATTAAGAAAGATTTCTGAGGAACTGAACCATGTGTGACCTAAATTGGCTTCATAAGTGGTTTCTGGAAGGCATAGAATGGTATTCACAAGCATAATCGCCTTTCACCTTGTTGTTAATTATACACTTTACCATTCAAAATAAGTCATGACCATAAGCTGAAGCATCTGTAAAGGAAACGTCAGGAAAGCAAGATACTGTAAAATGAACTAAAATGGTTAATTCAGTACTATTAAAAACTCCTTTCCTTTTTAATCTCAATCTCTAGTGCAGCTTGAGCAGAAAACAACCAATGGTCTCTAAAAGAAAGGCAGCAAATTTTTACATCTCTAGGTTGCTTTTTTTGAAAATAAAAATGCAACCCACAGCTTTTTTCCTCCAAATATGAAAATAAAAGGGCCTTGCTAGTTAATAACAATTTGAAGAGCTATAAGGGCCTCAGGCCTAAAAAACCCCAACGAAAAGTTTTCCATAACCTATCATTTCTGCATTTCATTGTCTTTTTCTCTTCCTTCTTCTAAATCAAGGAGTTCTATATGAAAACTGGATCTTTATTTCTGGAACGTGCTCTACTCCACCAAAGTCAGTATGCTCCAATTCTGACAGTGGCTTTTTCTACTGGGGTTGTTGTATACTGCATAAGTGAAGACAATGAGAACCCAGCAAAAATCACGATGACCCAGAAAGCAAAGTCTCTTACTCAAAGAGATGGCATCCAGGATTTACTGATTGCCAACAACAAATAATGATGAGTTTGGAAAGGCAGGTTACAGAGCTGGCCAACTTTAAAGCACTGGCTCAGCTGAGACAAAAGTACTAGATTTCACAAGCACGTTATTGGGGCATTTAAGAAAGATCATGAAGAAGATGCATGTCCAAAAGAAAAATAAAGGGTTTTTTTGTTAATTTTAAATTGACACCAGCCAGTCTGTTGCCAGTCCTTTGAAGATAGAGTACAAAGAGATAAATATTTTTCCTGTCATTTCAAGTTTTGAAATCACCCTGCTCACTTCCTACTGGGTAGCCTGCCTCAGCCCCTCAGCAGTCCCACTGGGGCAACTGCCTCTGAACCATGGCTGTGCTCTCTTCTCCTAAGTTGCCACCTAATTCAAACTCCAAAATTCAGTGTGAACAATTCCCTGTTTCTCATTTGATCAAGATCTCCATTTCACCCTCTTTTCTGTCCACTATTTTGTTTGCCTGATACCTACTAAACAAGTCCTCAATTCTCCTCTAAGTGCACAAAAAGACAAATTAAAATACAAAAATAAATGTATGTATCTTCAGAAAAGCAAATTAATGACAGTTTTACGGAAGACAAATCACTGAAAGTTTCAGTACCAGAGTATTCTTGGGAAGTTTATTTTGTCTTTAAGCTTTTTTCTAAAAAACTGCTAATAGATACCGTTAAAACACACTGTCAAGACAGGCAATCTTTTGCAAGGTTGTTCTTACATTCTGTCTGTACAATACCTCTATTCTTTGTTAGCTTTTCTATGTTTCTTCACAGAAGTGAAAAATAAGCTTCTTGCAGCACAATTTCATCGATATCTGATGTACCCTATAAACTAAGTAAATTTCATAAGCCTGTAACATCACCCTGTTGGGTCATACTGGATATTAGTTACAAGTATAATAAATTACATTGATACTAGAAGTAGTCATACGAAGCACTTTAAGATTACAATAATAATATTTAGATTAAGGATTTCTCACCGGCTTCAGGATATTAACTGCAGACAGAAAAGAATGATGATGGCATTGACTAAGCACACAGTAGAATAAACGAAAAAATTATTGAAAATTATTAAGACTCTCTTAAGCCATTATTTTCATACATAAAGTTTAATTTTTCCTTTATATGTCACAGTTCAGGTTTTCAGTCAAACCTCTAGAAAGGCATTCTCAGTTTTCAGTTTTCTGTCCAAACTAGCCCTCTTCTAAAGTCCTCTACAAGATTCTTAGAGATGTCAGCACATTTCCTATCTATTTGTAGCATTTCAAGTTACAAATACTGCTTGAAAACATACTTAGTACTAAAATCGGTTCATGCTGAGAATGTCCACGAACATTTCCAGATGTTTTGAAGAAACGTGTAAGAATTGCCATTACAGATTATTAGCTGAATTGTTGTATTCCACTCTTATTTCTTATTGAATTTTCTTACTGAAAATTTTTTGAAAATTTCTTATTGAAATTCTTAAAAATTTCACTGATTTCTATGTCCTTTCTTAGGAAAAAGAGTGAACAGCAATACTTAGTTAATCATTTAGGTTGATCTAGTTGATCTAGTCAGGTGAAGTTCCAGATGATTGGA
>NW_009921605.1:0-29645 GCF_000696875.1 Nestor notabilis | reverse complement strand
CCTTAACTATTCTATGATTCTATGATTCTGCGGAGAATACTTCCTTTTTGCTATAGCTAGATACTGAAGGTGTGGATGTTCTAATAAAAACTTAGGGCTTTTAGGTTTTCTAGGAAATATATATAGTGTCAAAACATCTTCAGTATTTACATCAGCAAAGCCAGCAAGACTGCTCTACCATAAAACTGCTCCAGGTAACTTTTATACTATGTGCACAACTGTTCATAAGCTTAAAGAGACAGATGCGTAACTACCATGTCTTAAAACTGCTACAAGTGGGTATTATTAAAATAAATATTAGCTCCTACAAAAAAAAAAAACCACGAGGTTCCTACTCTCATTAAAAAGCAAAACGATGCTTATACTTACTGAGTAAATATACTTCAGCAGTTTAGAGTAATATTCCCTGGCTTTACTAAGTACAGAAATCTCCTAAGGCTGCTGAGTGACGTGGTATGACAGTCCTCAGTAATGCCGAAAAGGAATCCGTGAACGAATTAGCAGTTCCACCTACACACTATGTTGATGACCATTGCCTAATCTGGGGTACATGCTTATTTCCGTAATTGGATGTCCAAATACCAAAACCTAGATGTAATGACATCTGACTTTTCTTCCTGTGAAATCTAAATACCTGAAGCCTTGAGAAAAAGATGAGGATGAAAGCAGAAAATTCAGTCTTCAATTTTTCCCTAATGCATTTTCAGTCATACTCAGGTGTCCAGTCCTTTTTCTACTCACAGCACTTGATAACTGTAGTGGTACTGCTCATATATGAGGTAAGTTAGGAGAGCCTAATGCTTTGTCAAAATAAACATTGATTAGATGCTGAGATAACTGTATATAAGCTTTGGAGCCTTTCTAGAATCTATTCATTATTGAAAAAAAAAAAAAAAAAGAAGTACCAGCAACCACTCAAGACAATAAATTGCCACGTTTCTGTGCCTCTGCCTTTCCAAGTTAATGGTTCTGCTTTCATAGCATCTTTGAGTCAGTTGTGCAAACCTGTCTTTTTCTTAGATTTTTCATGGTAGTTTTAATAACAAGTATGTGAAACTAACACAGTGAAGTCATCTTTTTCTGACTTTCTATTCACAGATACCTTTTTCCTATTTTCTTCCCCAAAGCAGAGAATAAACAGGAACTCTGATGCACTGAATTTGTTGTCTGTCTTTTCTCATCACAAAAAAAAAAAAGTATGGAATAGCATTAGACTATGAATTCTCCTCATTGTAAGGTTCTTTTTTTTTTGTCAGTTACACATCTCCTTTAGATAAATCCTTTTTTCCATATTAAATACGTACACATGTATGAAATTTTAAACAGATTTATAGCAACCTTAATTTCAATAACATAGATAAATATATTAATGATAAGGCAGCAGATACTACCATACCACTTTCTAACTCAGCATAGAAAAATACAATCATAGATAAGAAACCAAACTTAATTCAATGCACAGCAACGCACAGCAACACACTACACAAACGCTCAATAGCTAACTAACTAAACTAACTAACTAACTAAATGAGTAAAGATCCCCCTCTAAGACATAAGAATAGAAATAAGCTCTCTGAACTAAAAAAAGTGCTTTTCTGGAGTTATTACAAGGTAATACACAGTGTATGAAGATAATGTACTTATCTAGCTGTCTCCTCAAGCTACTACTTTTTGAGTAAATTCTTCAACTAGATAATAGAAGCTTGGCTTCAGACAGAAGACTCATAGGTTTTTCTGGGAATAAAATCTACTAATTTTGAACATAAAGAGATGAAAGCAAATATGCCTAACTTCATTTACTTTGAACAGTATTAATGGGCTGTTAGAACAGTACTGAAGTTTGAATCCAGCAATCTGTCTTAAGCTTTAGTGAGAATAGTTAAGGGGTTATATTGTTTTGGGTTTTTTTTTATATACACACTGTCCCATATTGTAGGGAGTATTAAATTAATTTCTTTAGTTGTACCTCCCTCATCCTTATTTCATACTGTATGTATGTGCTTTCACTTTACAAAAAGGTGGGCATCTAAAACTCCTGTCCTCATCTGTTGCAGTCCAGAAGGATGCAAAACATTTTGAATTCTTGTTGTTTCTTTTGAGAAAAATGCCTTTAACCATCTTCAGCATCACAACAAAAGAACAGTGAAAGAACATACATCAAAGCAGTTCTACAGCACTTTGTACCCTGTTCTTACGGGTAGTGCACTAAGTCAGAAGGTGAATGGGGCTGTTCAGCATGGATAATGGCATTGGACCCAGGCTATGATTTCATTATCCTGA
The DNA here is from genome assembly GCF_000696875.1 of Nestor notabilis. Taxonomy (NCBI): domain Eukaryota; kingdom Metazoa; phylum Chordata; class Aves; order Psittaciformes; family Psittacidae; genus Nestor; species Nestor notabilis. The sequence goes on along the minus strand of NW_009921605.1, from coordinate 27,365 downwards.
CCCCCAGTGTAAGTGATCACGGAACACAATTAGAAGTGACAGGATCAGGTTTTTAATGTCTGTGAAGCTCTTTGAAGATAAATGTTCACCATGACTGTGTTCTCGATTGCAAGAATCCTATTAATGTAGAACCAGAGATTAAAAACAGTTTGAGTGTTATTGCCCCTGGTCAAATAGTGCCATAAAGCTGAGAACAGAAATGTCTAATGTCTTTAAAATATTAGCCTGCAAGTAATAATATTTCTATTAAATTTATTAATTTTTACTAGCCAAGTGTGGGCTTTCCCCAAGTTAACACAACAGATTTTTTGCATATTTTTTTAAAATAAGGATCTGCACACAACTCCTCATGTAAAGAATTGATTTTTCAGGCTGGAGTTCTCCACAGTACTTTGTAAGCATATTCCACTCATCCTCCTACTTTCCCAGCTGTTTCATCAGCAAGAAGAACCCAGGACAGATACCTAGCAACACTTGGACAGAAGGCTGATATAACACCTCACCATTACCTAAACCAGGAGATTTTACTCTTTCTCCGCCTTTCCTACTCCCTTTTCTTCTCTCTGTTCCACATGCCTGCTCTTATTTTATGAGACTGATGCCTTTCAGACTCCCCTAAGAGTTAATCTGTTGAAAAAGGGATGAAGAGAAGGGGAGTGGTGTCCTGGGTTCAGCTACAGCAGTCATTTTTTCTCCTTCTTAGTAGCTGGTGCAGTGCTGTGTTTTTGACTTTCAGTCTGGGAACAACGCTGATAACACCAATGTTTTTAGTTGTTGCTCAGTAATGTTTACTCTGACCAAGGACTTTCTCAGTCTCATGCTTTGCCAGGGAGGAGGGGAAGCTGGGAGGAAGCAGAAACAGGACAAGTGACCAAAACTGGCCAAAGGGGTATTCCATACCACAGCACGTCATGCCCAGTATAGAAACTGGGGGGGAGTTACCCGGAAGGCTCAGATCGCTGCTCGGGTCGGGCTGGGTATCAGTCGGCGGGTGGTGAGCGGTTGTGTCCTTTTCCCTTGTTATTTCCCTTATCATTATTATTGGTAGCAGTAGTGGTTTGTATTATACCTTAGTTACTGGAGAGCTGTTATCTCAACTCGTGGGAGTTACATTCCTTCGATTCTCCTCCCCATCCCTCCGGGAGCGGGGGGAGGAAGGAAAAGGGGGGGAGTGAGCGAGCGGCTGCGTGGTTCCAAGTTGCCGGCTGGGCTTAAACCACGACAAGTGGCCAGAGATTAATAAGGTAGTGGAAGCTTCTAATACTTTTCAAACTTGATTACAGGGAGCTGAGAGGATAGCATGAATGGGACTTGTTGCTCTGCAGGATGGTAAGATTTGTGAAGGGAAAAGATGAAAAGTCTTTCCTCTTGGTGGCAAAGTCAGCTTGCTTTGGCTGCTCATGAAAACAGCTTTTGATTTTCATAATTTGTTTTTGTGACCTGACACAATCCCCTTCCTGTGAATGGGGATATTTCTAAATATCCCTATTACAGGCATGTGTTCAGTCAGACATTGACGTATAATAAAAGTATGCTTATTCCATCTTTCTAAATATGTTAGAATAAATATATGGTCTTTCATCAAAACATATAGGCATCTAGGTATATGTTATTTTATGTCAGTAGAAAGACTTTGGCAATCCACCGTTCTGGCTCTTCGAAACAAAAAAAGAAAAAATCTTTCACCATATAATTAGGTCTTCTGAAACCTAAAAGTCATTGAAGTCAATGATATGACTAAATCAAATTCATCTCCTCCATTTGGGATTCTAGACATCAAATGTGTCATGACAGCTAGGTCATTTACTGTCCTTCTGTATTAAATGGGAAGAAATGTCTTCAGGCTATGATTTGTTCTCCTTATCTTTGGAAAAAAAATGCTCTGTGAAAAATCTCATCACTTCCCAGTTAATACAGAAGGATTCCACATGGTATGCTCAGGTGAGTTTTATAACACTGCAGTTATTATATATGGCTTCCCCAACTTCTTCCATCTATCTCAGATTCTCTGTGTGATACTCACTTGACTTCAACACCTTCAGCATTTTTATAACATCAGCTGGAATCCACAAGTAGAAAACTGACATTTTTCTCAAATTTCACACCTAACTCCTGTTCTCCAAATTTTCACAGACTCACTAACCACTAGAGCTTTTGGATCAGGCCCGGAAAATACGATATGACTGGAGTAACATGAAAGAATCACTAATGATGAAAGACAAAAAAATCTTATTTGAAAAAGATCTTTACTAAAAGTTTATACATGTGCCAATAACTTCAATAACTATTATTGTATTATAATTATTTTCTTTTCCTTGGATTTTGGTTTGGGTTTTGTTTTGTTTTGGTTTTTTTTTTTGTTGTTGTTTGTTTTGTTTTGGGGTTTTTTTGTTATGAGATGATATCAGAATAAATCTCTTGGCACCAACTGTCTTCATTGTTTCAGTTTAAGATCTGAATGGCAAAGGGACTGTTTATATTAAAGAATGTGCCAGAAACCTCAAATACTACTGCATATTAATTCATACTAAACACAAATGTTCAAAAAATAGTTGAAATGATTTGTCAAAATTTTTAACTTTTTTAGCTGAATCATGAGCTACAGGATTTTTTTAAAGAATACAAGATGCTGTCAAATACAGTGGAAACCTGGAAGTTCCCAGTGACTACAGGTTGAAGCAAAGCTCTGGTGTGCACTTTAGGACAATTAACATTATGCAGCAGTAGAAACAAATACAATTAAAACATTTTTTAAAAGTCGCTTATGCTTTAAGTGGTGTTGGAAAGTCATATGGTTTCTCTACTCTTTTTTTCTATTTCTGAAAAGGAAAATAACTAATTATACTGGTAAGAAAGACAAAACTAACATTAATACATCGTGGCTAGTAATGTATAATTAAAAATCTAGATTTAAATCTTCAGTTCCCAGTTAGTTCACTGTCTTTATACAAGATGTTGTTTCATTTGGTTCAGGACATAATGCTTCAGAGCACTTTTGGGGAATTAATTGACTGATGTGTGTGTCATGTGTTCCATTCTTTGAAAGTGTATAATATACAGTTAGTGTGATAAACCACCAAGGGACCCCATTGAATGATGACAGGATGCACAGCCATACAGATCTTTTCAAATCAATGTCTCTCCTGAGCAATTAGGTGGCAGCAGTGATTATAAATATCTTTTTTCTGTCTCCACTTGGCAAAATAATTATGCATTTTCCTTTTACATGTAGATGCAGTTGTTATGATTGAGATCTTTATTATTTTTAGAGTGCATGGCTCTAATAATGGTTGGTTTAAGCTGGCAAACAGCAGTCAAAGGCATGGTATAATAGGCAGTTCAGCATGCAGGAGAGCACAGACTGATTACAAGAAGGTTCAACTTTTTCCCAGAACTACAGTCAAGAGCATTAATATTAAGCAAAAAAATTGAACAGGTCAAAACTTTGGAAATATTTCTGATTTCTCTTTGCTTGAAACAGTGGTAGTTTACTAGTGCAGCTTTTTATACAAATTCTGCATATCTAATGTTTTATAAAAGAGGACCGTTGACATAGGCCTTTTCCGAAGCCACATACTGACCTTTTGGACAATGAATGCAGTAACATTCCAAATAAACAAGAATACTCTAAATATTCATCTTCAAAATATAGTATATTTGAAATGTCTCTAAAGTGCAAAATGCAGAGGAATGTTGTAAAACTAGAGAGGTTACCAGGTGCTTTGATAGAGAGTTACCTTCAGACACATTTATTTGTGGAACAGAGACTTTGAAGCTAAAACCCTACAAAGAGCACTTTATTACCCACAAAATGATTCTTATAGAATCATAGAATGATTCAGATTGGAAGGAACATATGTAATAAAGTGCTCTTTGTAGGGTTTTAGCTTCAAAGGTTGAAAAAAGTCTCATCCAACCTGGCCTTGAACATACCCAGGAAGAGGGTATCCACAGCTTCTCTGGCCATCCTATTTCAGTGTCTCACCATCCTCATAGTGACGAATTTCTTCCAAATATCTAAACTAAATCTACCCTCTTTCAGTTTAAAGCCATTAAATACTTAAGCTGTCTTTAGTGAGGGAGTTCACGTGGCTCCATGAGGTAACATTATGTGGTTTTGACAGGCTTCTGAATGAAACTAGTATTTGAGGTCTTATATTTCAGATGTATATCAGGAGAAATGATCTAATAACACGTATATAGATATTACAATGTTTACAAACCTGTATATTGTGAGATGAAGTTGACTGAATTTTCCCAGTGTCCCTTATTGAAAGTTTAGACATGCTCATGACAGGGAGGTTGTAACTAGATGATCTTAACGTCCTTTCCAACCCTAACTATTCTATGATTCTATGACATATAAAAATTCTGCTACTTCAAAAAAAAAATGTGCTTGATATTATGATACAATGCCTATTAGTACAACCCTAACCTTACCATTCAATATAAGCTTGCTGTTTGCTTATAATTTTTAACATGATGTTATGCTAAATGTAGCCCTTCATACTCAGGGTAGATCACATCATCTTTCAACACAGGTGGCCTTTTATTAATTCATCTCATATTTCATTTAAAAAAGAAAACTCAAAAGGGGCCAGAATCTCTATTACTCAATTCCTATGTAATCACAGCTTTGCACAGGCCACTCTGCAGCCACACAAAAGAAGAAGTTTTGGGATACATGTGGGACTCCCACAAAACCCAAATACCTCCATTTACATTATGAGCCTGAGAACCTCCTAGCTGCTGTATGCCTCCACACACTGTTGTATTACATCCCAAGGAGACTCAGTCCTCATCTCTTCACACTTACTGCTCACCTTCCAGACTGTAGACTATTTCTTCCATCCCCCAAGTGCCATGTTATCTGACAATATCCAAGACTGCCAGAGAGTAATAAGATTTTCTAAAATAGCAAGTAATGGAATCAAGATTACTACCCAAAGACATTCTCTCTTCTTTGCCCAACAGGATATAGATTATTTTCAGCACACCAGCTAGACCAGGAAGGACAAAGGGGGCTGCCTGCCTTGCCCAGAAAAAGAAGAAAAGGCACAGCAGAACTGGTGTCCAGATGTGCACAAGTGCTGGTGCTAGAAGGGGTCACTACCTGAGCTCTCTTCAATGGGTAACTATCACATCAGTGGGTGCACAGCTAATCTAAACATTTCAAGGAGAGTTATAGAGAACATGTATAATTTACTCTTTTACAGTAAGTGTACAGAGGCTGAGAAAAGGACATTTGATCTTTTCAACAGACAAGGTTTGCATTGGGTTTTATGCATTCATAATTATTGCACTTCTAGGAGAAAGAGGGAAAAAATTAAAGCTTAAGTTTTCCCATTACACTTTAAATTTATCTCATTCAGGACACAAACTAATGTCACATATATTTGTTACTTCTGTAACATTTTTGTGGTTATTTTACTTACAGGATTTTACTGAAATACGAGTTAAAGTGCACAGAATCTATCAGCAGACTGTGAGATGAGGTATATAGCCTAAATTAAGATTTTTTTTCCTGAAAGAAACCACTTCTTTGATGGCATGGTTTAAGTGCAGCCAGTAACCCAGAACCACACATCTGCTTGCTCACTCCCCCTTCTTCTTCCCTGCACAGATCCAGGTGGGATGGGGAGGAGAATCAAAGGAATGTAAACCCCGTGTGTTGAGATAAGAACAGTCCAATAACTAAAGTGTAATATAAAACTGGTACTTCTACTAATAATAATAAAGATAAGGGAAATAACAAGAGAAGAGAAAATAAATCTAAAAAAGGAAGGAAAAAAAAATCCCAATAAACACAAATGACGCACAATATGATTGCTCACCACCCCCCGACCAATATCCAGCCTGACCTGAGCGGCAAACTCAGCAAAATCAGTCTTCCGGTTGACTCCCCCCAATTTATATACTGGGAATGATGTGCTGTGGTATGGAATACCTCTTTGGCTAGTTTGGGTCAGGTGTCTTGTCTCTGCTTCCTCCCAGGTTCTTGTGCCCCTCCTCACTGGCAGAGCATGAGACTGAAAAGTCCTTGATCAGACTAAGCATTACTTAGCAACAACTAAATATATTGCTGTCTTATCAGCATTGTTCTCAAAGTAAGGCTGAAACACAGCACTGCACCAGCTACTAAAAGGAGAAAAAAAACCTGTTACAGCTGAACCCAGGACACTTGACAACAAGGCTTTTATGGTTGCTTTATACTAGGGAGAAAGAGGGAACAAAAATTATTTGAAAACTAATTATAAAAAATATATATTTATATACAGGAAAAAAGATTTGGTATTAAGTCTTATCCTTAATTCTATTAAATTGGCAGGGATTTTCTGACTGTTTTCATTGGTCATTTGTTCTGGCCCTGTATGAAAAAAATATAGAGCAATCAATCTAAATGACAAAATACAGACTTGCAGTTCTAACACTGTAACACAGCAGTTTCTTGCAGTCATATGCTTATCTGTAACATTGGTGCAAAGTATAATTAAAAGAATGCTTTGACCTGTAAAGAAAATATAAAAATTAGCCTACCGTTTCTTCATCTACTTACTAAAAATATCATAAAGAAGGTGTTTTAGACAATTCATCACTAGAAAATTGGCTGTTAGTGAATACAATGGTATCTTTCAACAAGAACAATGTATTTATTCGGAAGTGTAAAGTGCTTCTACATCACACGGTTTTATCCATGTTGGTTTGAAAATGCTAATATTTCATGGGCACTTCTAACAGCTACAAAACATTCAAAACTACAAAGACTTTTAAAATAAACATTTTAAAATTTGGTTTTAGTTGAAAATATATATATTTAACTTATTGAAGACAATATTTCCTCCAAGGTGTAGAACTCAAAGCATTCATTAATCCTTTCTGTCTGTGGGTTCTGCATTCTGAATTGCAAGATCTTTATTTAATTATTCAAAATCCATATTGAAACAATTAGTACGACCTGTATAAAATGGTAGTCTCTTCCACTGTAAATTAACTCCCAGGAGGAAGACAAGATTCTTCTTCAAAAGGTAGAAAGGTGCAAAATAATAAAAATTTCCCCTTCATAATTTCCCCCAGCCGTGTGGGATAGGAAAGGCAGAAGCCAGCCAGGTGAAGCCAGCAGTTAGGAGCTGGAGACTGTTTCCAATAGTAGGTAAAACAAGCAGGCACAGCAGGGGTGATCCAGGCTCATCTGGGATCAAATGATCCCTCCACAGCTGCCATCCAAAACAAAAACAGTAGCTTGCTGATGGCAACAGAATTTGCAAATTAGTTCCCTTCCACTGCTTTCTTACCATGTACCACTTCCTTCACCTGCTTGAATAGTGTCTCCCTTCCTTAGGATGGCCTTTGTATTGCTCCTTATTGCATGCATAATTAGTTGTGATTCACAAAGCATTCATGAGATACTCCACTCTCTACCCAAGAGATAAAATCACTTCTAAACTAGAGGTACAGTCTCATTAAGTATCTCCTTGTAAAAATAAAAATAAAAAATATTTAATTGCAGCTGCAGTTAAGACTGATTGTGTTTATAGCCCTTGGACATGTTTGGGACTTTAATGCACAGATCTGGGATGGTGCTGAGATGCTCACTCCGCTTTTTGGGGAAGCCTATTCTTTCCAGCAGTGGTGCATCTGGTAAAACTGTACTAGTTATAGCTCTGCAGAGTACCTGTTCCAAGGCTAGATCTTTACTTACCTGAGCAGACTAACCACTGTGTCCTTGCAATTTCCGCTTTTGTCAGTGGAACTCCTCATACCCACACACAAAAGGTCTGGTCACTATATATTCATTACATTATCTTGTCTTCCATCTTTTGGTTTCTTCCATTACATGTTAAATTTGAATTTCTCAGTATTATGTTTATGTGCTTAATACCCAGCACAATAGGTGAGGTTTCTAAGCACCACCAGAATAAAAATGAAATGAATATTCTGCAATCCTGTACAGAAACCTTTAAGTTCTTTAAAATTCATGACCATTTGAAGCCATATGTCTCATTTCCGTAGGCACACCTGGAAATCCTTCTCTTAAAGTATTTCTAGATCAAAGAACCTTGCCTGGCATACAGCTAAATGTATATCCTGAGTTGGCTATTGATAAGAAACTGGTAATTAAATAGTGCAGGTGAAACAAAATTATTATGTAAAACATTTAACGGTTCATCAGACATCCAAACTAATATATATAATATGCATTAAACCACACACTTCTAATAGTTTTAGCTTTAAGTCTCAAATTCATTTCACCTTAAAAGATTAGCTGGCAATGTTCCCACATGGGTTTTAAGTTAATGTGATTGTGTCAAAGGACTAAAAAAAAAAAGGAAGAGGCAATTTGACAGGGCTTTACAGGAACTTAGCAAAGAATTGGATCATGGTGCTCCTTCCTTCAAATTGCTAAGTAACTTATTATTTCAGGGAGTATTTTTGTATGATGGCTGAGATAATACAATAATTTTAATGGAAAAGATGCTTGAATCTCTCAGTCTCTGCTTCCCCATAGGGTTCATTCATTGTAGTAATTTCTTGATGACATCTGAAGCTCTTTGTAACTTAAATTTGCATCTAAATTATAGGACATTTTAGACTGATGTGGTCTCCTATCGCTCTTTGCTGAACATATGTATGTGATTAAGAAGTTGATCTTTCAGAGAAAAAAAGTTGGAATCCCTTCTTTTGTTAAGGTTATTGGTATACAAACCCTGCTGAATAGTATAGTAACATTAAACAGTAGCAGATATAATCTGCTTCAGAAGGAAAGTACAAAGGACTGAACTGTGACTAAAAACTGCAATTAGCAAACAGAAAATAAAGAAAAATATTGTTATTCTTTCTCAGGGTCCTGCCCAGACCTATGGAAAGGCTGGAGTCATAATTTGGTTATGTTTCAAAGCCTACAAACGACCAGTGTCACAACTCCATGACGAAGTGTAAAATTGAAGATTTTCCTTTTAGTATTCCTTTTCTACAAGGTTAATCTTGAATCAGGTCCTGCTACTGCAAGCACCGTGACAGGGAGGAGTGTTCCAGAAGAATTTTTCTACATCAGTTCCTTAAGCTACATCAAAGACATTGCACAGGGCTCAGATTGCCATTTTGCTTCTTTGCACATCCAAATGGCCTAAAAGAAGTTGAGAAGAAGGACTGGACTAACTAGTTAGATTAACTGAGATCAAATCTTGAAGACAGTTGCCCATCTTTTCATTCTAACACTACCAGAAAATTTGAAGAGGTAATGGTTGGAGGAAGTCTGAAGTCTCCCTCTTTTTTTTCACAGATGCCTCAGTGAAAGCTATGTGAAATTCTGGTCAACCAGGAAGAGAAATACAAACTGGAACAGACATAAAGCACAGACATTAGGATGATCAAGGGACCAAAAAACCCTCTGAGGGAAGGCATAATAATAGGTTTGTTTAGCTTAGCCAAATATGGAGAGACATAAAGTATGTTAAGCACATTAAAGTGTAATCACCATGTAATTTAAACAAGAGTGTGGAAAACTGGGAACTGAATGACCATATGAAATTTAAAAGAAAGGTCCTAACATTTAGAGGAAAAGGGTTTTCTTCTGAAACAACCTGACAGTACTAGCAATTGGAACAACAACAAAAAAAAAAAAAACACCACAACAAACAAAACAAAACAAAACACCTTCAGGATTTTAAGGTGGAATTTATGACTAGGCCATTAAAATGCCTTTAATACTAGAAGACTGTTTTTGCTAGTCCTGATCTAATCTGCTGCCTTGTGTTCCATTGACCCAAAGGTTTTTCACAGACTGGAAGAAGCCATGACACAAACAGCTGCTCTCACTGTAGTCAGAAAGTATAACCGGCACCATCAATGCTATGGAGAAGAAAAGTTCTGGAGGCACTGGGGTCAGCCACCAGGTCAGTCAAGGTGAGCATGCATGCTCTGATATCAGTAACAATTGACATAGCTAAAGTGTCTGTCCGCCTCCCTCAGTCAATAAATCTCTGCCTAGCAGCTTATAGGCTTCATGGCATTTTTGAGAAGCAACAAGCAATTCCAATTACTTAACATTTCATCAAATGAAGATACATTTTTCTAAGAGATATACTTTTAAAGTGCTGGCTGGGTATAATTTTCCATACATCAAAGGTAGGAACTTGTTAGGGTACTCAGTGGTAAACTAATTCTGGTAGCAAGGAAAAGCAAAAGCCCTTTAAACAGACCTTTCATGTGAAGATTTAATACAGCAATCAATTAAGATGGAGGAAAATATACTGAAACAGACAATAAATTTTACTTGTAAGCATGTGCAAACTTGAGGCCTTTTGCTCTGCTCTAAAAATGTCCCAGCAAATTTACATTTCTACTGACTAGGAGGGATCAGTCTTAAGGAATAATCAGGCTTACATGAGATCCTGTTTCCCAGGAAAATGGGTGGTAGAGATTTCAGGTTATTGCAGGGCAGAAGGGTACAAGGGGAAGGTTCCTTTTCTAGAAATACTGTATCTTACTCTCTCAGTACAATATTTCATTACTAATCACTCACCTCATTAGGTAATTAGGTAAGATGGAACCAGTCTCACCTTACGAATTATTAAATAAGAGGGTCTCATATAGACACATTTTAAAAATTACAGACATTTTTTCAAAACACAATTGCTGAAGCATCCTGGGCATTCAAAAGTATATTTTTCTATTCTCTTTTTTCTGTTGTGTTCTGAATACGGATGTTACAGACTTTTCAGTTGCAGGTAGAGGCAATTCCAGATTCTAAATCAACTAGGTTTCCTAGCCTTTACTCATTGTCCCCTTATTGTTCTCTTTTCATGCTAGTAATTCAATTTTGCAACTTACCTTTGCGTTTAGTGTGCTTATGCTGCAGGGAGTACTTACCATGTTTATCATACAATTGGAATCAAAGATTATAAGGGTAAATGCCTGTAAGGGACATGCTAGAATTGAAATGTTGACTGTTTTATATTTGTGTGCTGCCTTACTTAGGTTCCTTAGTGATAACTGTTCTAACAATGTGAAAGTGCCTCCTAAATCGGCATAAAATGCTCCTACTTGGAGGCCTCTTTAAAATAATCTAAATCAGTGCCAAAGTCTAATAGATTCACTAGAATACAAATACATCCTTGAATATTTTGGTGAAGATAGAAGCTGAAAATAAAAAATATCCAGTGGATGAAAAAATCAATGAATTAAGACAGAAAAAATTTTTTTTAGTTCTCAGAAAGATAACAGAAGCCTAAACCCAGTCCTGGACTGCACATCTTTAAACTTTACTTCTAGTGGTAAATGCTCCATCCCTGGCAGTGCTCAAGGCCAGGTTGGACAGAGCCTTGGGCAACATGGACTAGGGTGAGGCATCCCTGCCCATGGCAGGGGGCTTGGGACTAGATGATCTTAACGTCCTTTCCAACCCTAACAATTCTATGATTCTACGATTCTGTGGTAAAGCTGGGAGATATAAGCTATCCTTTGACTAAGCCTGATGACTCTGACTGGTTTGTGTGGAAAAATTTTTAATTAAGATTTTCCATCCTCATCCTAATGGGGCCACTTACCCTACTGAGTGCTTCTACTGAAATATGAAAACAAACATTTGTTTTGAAAATAATGTAACCTTTTGAGAAATTTTTTTTCTGAATAGAAAAAGAGATTAATTAAATGTTTCTAAAAACATATTCAGGCATGTTATAATCCAAGTAAGCCATTTAGACCAAGACTGAGAACTGGGACTGAAGGGTGGCCCATGACATACTGTAAAAAAATGAAACACAAACCTTTTTCAAGTTTCAATTTTTCTCACAATTCAAGATAATTAAGTCCTGCAAGACTTTCCAGGCTGTAGTCTACTGGGTGTTGCCATCTGCCACTTGCTAAAGTGTTTCAATAGAAGTACTTCAAGAAAGCTTTTTCATTAAGTTTTTCATTAAATTCTAACATGAGGGCATCTGGACATATTCCCATCAGCAAAACTTTTCTAAGTTTGTTAAAAAAATATAATGAGTTGCACACATAAATTTTAGCAATGCCTTTAATTTTGAACTTTATTGTTATGGACTCTCATGCTTCCACAGTCCATCAATCAAAATAATGTAAAGTCTTGTTTTTGTCTGAGAGAGGCAGCAGTAGCTGAAATCTGATATTCATAAGTCAGACTACAAGAAAAATATTGGGAACATTGCATATTTTATTTGCTAAAAAGCAGAAAATTTAGAGTGAAGCTTTGTTCTTCTAAAATTGAAAATACCTCTCTGAAGTTTACAGAAAGGACATCTAAAAGAACATAAGAAAAAGAAACATTACGCTGCTGAAAAATGACAGTCAGTAATTTCTTCTACATGTGCAATAGGCTCTGCATTTTTCATCTGTGGCCCTGCACTGCCTGTGCATGGATTCGCGCCTGCTCAAGGAGGATGTGAGGCCATAACTTTGCACAGAAGAGAATCTCTATGAAGTAGATACTCGGTAACATTTGGAAAATGTCAGCTGAGCCTTTCTCCTTGCGTACAGCATTTCCATCTCCTTTTGGGTCCCAAACTGTGCCAGTCCTTTGGGCACTGTCCTCTTGCTCCAGCAAACATCAACTCCTTCCTATTTCTGCTAATAGCACCACCACTGCTGGCAGATTCTTTCTGTTACCAGAAATCCAGCAGATTTCCAGACATCTAGGAAACATAGGCAAATGGCCAGCACACACTTTCCTGCCAGTGTTGGCAGCTGTACATATACTTTTCCTGGATTCCCCAGGATCCCCAGGGCTGGGATCCTTTTAGGCACAAGACCACATCTTTTATTTTTACAGACTTTTTTACTTTTCTGTGTTCTTCTCTCTCTTCCAACTTTCAGCTCCCTAAGCCCATTGGGAATTAATAATGTGAACTGGAGGTGTTCCCACCTTCAGTTTTCATTCACCTTGCAGTCGGAGCATAACTGACCAGGAAGCAGAAATGCTGATGCTACCTATGCTCACTTGGAAAGGGAGAAAGTAGCGAGGTGTTTCAATCCATATTAGCTGTTACTCAGCAGCCAGAATTTGAGAGAACAGCTAACCATGAGTGGAAAAACAAATTAACCAACCACATGCCATGTGTTCCCCCATTCCCTCTCCCTGCCCCCCTGAAAAATGAAAGAAATAGCCTCTTCAGTGGCAAACCAGAGACATTACACACTTAGTCCTCCAAGCCTACACATTTCTCTATTTATTTAGAATTACAAAGCAACTCTAGGAAACCAACAGATAATTATTTCTTCTTTCTTTCCTTCATTTTCATTGTCACCTGACAACCCCAGGTGTCCAAAGAGATGCCACTACTGTGACGGTCAGAATCCAGCCCCTAAGCTTTAGGCACTTCAATCTGCAGTGGAGCATACAGGGTCCATGTAAAAGTTGTGTATCTCCTAATAGGATTAAAAAAGAAGGATTAAAAAAGATCTGTATCCTGGATACAGAGGGGGCTAAATTAACACATCACAGTGCTGAGAACATTGACATGGCTTAAGTCCTACACATTGCTAAATCTTAGGTAGTGAAAGTCATTTCCCTTCTCATTTTCCACCCGAAAGCCTCAAGAAAAGCAAGCTCTGCTCCACATGACCCTGTTTTTTCAAAACGTGAGCAGATCTTATTTCTGACTTTCAAAAGGACAGAAAAGATGTCCCTGGTGCTTGATACTTAAGTAATTGGTCTGAGTTTAGAGTAAACTCAAGAGAATTTCAGTATTGGGTTTTTTTTTAAGACTGAACGTATTTGGGTCTTCAGTATGTCCATGTAAACACTTGTAAGTGTGCTTGAAGTTTTCTCAGCCAACGCTGCTGAAGGCGGTTAGTCCTGCTGGTGGAAGAAGGGGAAATATGATGGAGAGGAGAATAGAAGATGGATGTGTATATATATCCAGGGGAGAAAGGATCTAGTTTGAGGTACAGAACAGATTTTCTGCAGCCCTTCTGCCAAGGGAAAATATTAATTGGAGCAAGACTGCTTTCTGGTGGTTAGGACACTTACTTTGGGATAGATAAAAGTGCACTCTAGTCTCAATTCAGTGGCTCAATGGTGATACAAATGTCTGCATTTCATGTGAATGAGAAAAAATGCAAGATTAAGCATCATGGAAATTAGAGGCAGAGGAAAATATACATTGCAACATTTTTCTATGTTATGGGATAAAGGTGACATTTCCCTACTTGAGTGGTTTAGAGCAAACCAAATACATTTCTTCAGGTAAACAGCAAAAAATCAGTTTCTATGGAATTTAGATGCTTCAGGGAATGTATGGCAGCTGTGCAAATATTTTGAGAATCACCTTTTCAAATTGGATACCTAATGCAGAAGTTCGGTAGAGCCTAACTTGGTCTTCATGCATTGATCACACTTTTTCTCATCCTTTCTCTTTGGCACAGCTACTTTTTCCTTTCTCCCACAGCTGTTTTTCTACAGGAGCTGGTTTAGAAGGAGAAACCAGACTGTGTCTCCACTGCCACCAGAAACTCCTGAGAATGGCTGCTGTGAGAATCACTGGCTAGGGCTGTTCTGCCCTTATTTTTTATGTTTATGGAAGATCATCATTATTCATAGATATCCTGTTTTCTTGCCAAGAAACAAATATTACTCAGTATGGCATGAACAATTAGGCTTCTTTACTCCGTAGGACAGGAATCTGTGTTCTAAACCTAGATCTCTCACAACACGTATGAGAAACTGTAATTTTCTCACTAAGCCAATCTTCCTTAGAAAAAATACCCTAAAGCATTCTATTGTAACAGATCATACTCCTGAACAAAAAAAAAAAAAAAAAAAAAGGCTATATGAAATGAAGCTGGACAAAAACAAATCTATTATTATATAGTGTGTGCAAGGAAGTGTAAGAAATAAATGTTATATTGCTTCATTTGTGATAGGCAAACAAAACTAAAGTTAAATCAAACTGCCAGGAATTAAAATTAACCCTCCTAAAAGATGCTTGTATGTATCCTTTATAATGTGAACATCTAAGCAGGATTTCACCCATTCTGTGTAAAAAGAGAGAGCAAAAGCAGCAAACCACCAATTTAAAGATTGTTTTCACATAATTATATCAGCATATGCACTCATGCACAAGAACATACACACACTGAGTGATAGTAGCACCTATACCTGTCACATAGGCAAAGATAATGTCATTATTTTTGATCTACACTTAAAATGCATTTTCCATTAATATGTAGATGACGGTTACAGCATAGCCCTTTCAGCAACACTCCAGTTGTTTCTAAATGTTTGTAAGAAGCCAGGCCTTCTGAAAATTCTTTCCATACTTATGGCTATCTATCTTGTGAACTTCAAAGAGGTAAAGATGTGTCTGGTTAAACTCATATTATTTACACTCATGTGTAAGTTCTATTTATGAGTATCACTTTGTATAGATCTGATGGGATTCTTTTTTTTTAATCTTCAGTGGTGTTAGAAACTTTAATGAGGATTCAAGAAAAGATTGTCTAAATCCCAGTAAATATGACAGTAGCAAGCTGTGACATCTTACTGCTTTTGATATTCAGCACTTTGCCTTTCTGTATTTCAAATCAACAGCTGCAGCTGGCAAAAAAAAAAAAAAAGTAAACCAAAGTCAGGACAACGATTGTAAACATAAATGTTATACCATATTATGTCAATTTGTATGGCAAAAAGGATAAAGTCAAGAGTGAGGCTCATTAAGTATTGCAAAATGTTATCACTGGATTTTAATTTAGTTTTAAAATTAATCCATTGAGTTTCATATCCTTTCCAAGTATGCTTCCCATTAATAT
Organism: Nestor notabilis; assembly: GCF_000696875.1. NCBI lineage: Eukaryota > Metazoa > Chordata > Aves > Psittaciformes > Psittacidae > Nestor > Nestor notabilis. The sequence goes on along the minus strand of NW_009921605.1, from coordinate 11,597 downwards.
TCTAGGAATGAAGTTTGCTGCAGGTTAGAAACCCTTTGTAGATCTATGTATGTTTCCTATTCAAAGCCTGAATAAATAAATTGTATTGTGTGAAATATTCATGGGAAGACTTTTAGTATTCTATTATAAAAATCAGAGTTTGTAATTCTGAATAGCTATAGAGGAAATCTAGATCTCAATCTTTTGTTGTTATACCAATCACTCTATACCATTCAACCTACATAAATAAAGTGAACGGACAGGGCTGAGCTGCAAAAACATAACACCCAGGAAAGTCACTAATGATGTATGCACCTAGATATATATATATATATTTTTTTTTTTTTTTTTTTTTCTTGTGTCCAAGGAACCAACTATCACACAGGTTCTGAATGAACTCCATGACAGTGACCAAAGACCTACCCACCTGGACAAAGTAGACTTCACTGCATGCCACCAGCTCAAACTGACTACCTGAATCCATTAGAAGCTACATAATAAGGTAACAAGTGGGAAGTGTCTATTTCCATCCAGTGACTACCATAGGACGTTTAACAAATCAGGGTCAATAAGCCCTGATAAACAGTGTCCTGGGTTCAGCTACAGCAGTCATTTTTTCTCCTTCTTAGTAGCTGGTGCAGTGCTGTGGTTTTGACTTTCAGTCTGGGAACAATGCTGATAACACCGATGTTTTTAGTTGTTGCTAAGTAATGTTTACTCTGACCAAGGACTTTCTCAGTCTCATGCTTTGCCAGAGAGGAGGGGAAGCCGGGAGGAAGCAGAGACAGGACACCTGACCCAAACTGGCCAAAGGGGTATTCCATACCACAGCACGTCATGGCCAGTATAGAAACTGGGGGGAGTTACCCGGAAGGCCCAGATCGCTGCTCGGGTCGGGCTGGGTATCGGTCGGCGGGTGGTGAGCGGTTGTGTCCTTTTCCCTTGTTATTCCTCTTAGCATTATTATTGGTAGCAGTAGTGATTTGTATTATACCTTAGTTACTGGAGAGCTGTTATCTCAACTCGTGGGAGTTACATTCCTCCAATTCTCCTCCCCATCCCTCCGGGAGCGGGGGGAGGAAGGAAAAGGGGGGGGAGTGAGCGAGCGGCTGCGTGGTTCCAAGTTGCCGGCTGGGCTTGAACCACGACAAACAGCTAAGTGACAAGCACTAAAAACTTTAATGTTTTCACCAGCCACTTCCAGTGGCTTTCTGATCAACATGCATCTGTGAAGGTATTAGATTTTAGCACCAAGCTAACTGAAAAGACAGGCAACAAGATACTGAACGTTAGGGCTGAGGATGACAAATTATCTCTGTATCATAAAGGCAGGTGTTAAAACATTGCCACTAAAATGTTTAGATCTGTGTCTTTGGCTCTATACTTCTCAGTTCCTCATATATAGCTTAGTGACAACGCACTTCTCTGCCTTTCAAGAAACTTGTGAGCATAAATATTGCAAAGAGTGCAAAATCAAATATTTTAAAAGGAGCAAAAAGGCAAAGAAAACTCCACTGCTAACTAGAGAGAGAGTTAATAACAAGTCATTCTCTATTGACAAGTCTGTCTGCTTTTCCTAAATTAAAATTAAAACCCCTTTCAGTCTTCAGTAGTTAGAACAGTTTTTAAGAAGATGACGCAACAAATCATTTTCTTTTTTTGCTGTATTTTCATTTTAATGAGTTCAATCTGAAAAAGCATTCTAGCCTAGCTCCTCAAAAGTATTGAGATGGATAATTCATTCTGAAATCAGCCAGAGCTTCCTTTGTAGATCCGTGTCCAAGGTATTTTTCTAGACATACCCAGCAGAAAAGCAACTTAATAATTAGTAACGCCTTACTTGTCTAACTGAAATGCAACGAAAACAAGAAAATTTTAGCCATTTTGCAGCATGATTAGATTCACTAATATGTTTGCTTAAATGATGCAAAGTTTCATATTTACCAAGTCAAAGTATAGCCATGCTTTCAAGGGTTACAGCAACATCAGATATGTAATGCTCCTAATACTTTACCCAAAGCCTGTATTGGAAATGGAGAGACCAAGTGATTTTTCCAAGGTCACAGGTCATCTCTTCTACTTTGAGTTCTTACATGACAAGATTTTTTCAAAGACAAGACAGAGCAGTTTTCTTGAAATACAAATTATTTCCCCAATTTAGTAATAATATGTCAGAAATCACAATCAAAGAAACTAATTTTGTCTAATTTAAAAAACTGGCTGAAGGAAACACAGGTGAAATGTTACTCAGGAACTGCGTAGCATGGCACTGTGTACTGCAGAGATCAGGGTAGTACCTACTGCTGGGGAGAGAGACAGGAAGAGCTTAGGAGAAGGGTGAGAGCGTACTTTCTCCTACCAGAGAAGTTTGCATCTCAGGCAGAAAGAGGATACAACCTACATCTGTGTATGAGCCTGATCCTAGTGGAAAGAATAAAAAGATACTGGTTTTCCCTCACTTAAATTTCCAGCTCCCTCTCAGAAAAGCACCTTAGATCTACCGGTTTTTGAGATTTTGTATTCCTACCTACACTTAATTGCCTTGTCTATTAATTTCAAGTTCTAGGGGTGATTTTATGATGTGGCATTTATATTTCCTTTTCAGGACTTCTGGAGTATTTCGTCTCCTCTGGAACTACCAGCACAGTGGGCTTCAAGGGAAAAGGTTAGTGCCTCTGACCCTCTCCAGAATAAGATCAAACGCAGCTTGTCTAAGAAAAAAGCAAAGAGAAAATTTCAAGAAAGAAAAATCAAGGTAAAATAAATTAATAAAATTATCTGCATATTTTACAAAACTTCACAAATCATTCGGAAGTTCCTACACTCACAAGGAGCTCTGATTCATCAAAAGCATTTTTTTGCAAGTTCACTTAAATTTATGGGTTTAAACTTTGCACCAATATTCTCTATGTTTCTAGTAAATTTACTGCCTTTTTTTTTACTTACAAATTTAAAAAAGGACTTTCTGTGCTTTTGAGGCCTTTCCCTCTTCTCTGTCCCAAAGAGAATCAGGAGTACCAATATTTTCAGGTTTTTCTCAGAGGTTTCCTTGTCTTGACAGGGATAATAGATTGGCCTTGCAGGTCAACTTCATTCTCACCCACAGTTTAGGAACCTTGAAGGCTGAAGATAATAAGAAAAAGAAAAACAGCACTCTGTAATCCTGTGGTATCACACAGAAAATCACAGTTTCATGTTCAAACATAACTAGGTCATTTTCTTCCAAAAGAAAGATAGGTTTGGCATACTGTATTTTCCAAAGTAAGCCCACTGCTTTATTCAGTAGTAACTACGCTTTTTGTTTTATTAGTGGCAGTCACAAGGCCAAATGATTTCAAAAGTGACCAAGCACTGATGTGTTAGGAGAAAACACAGGTTGGCCTCTTCATTTGGTCCAAATGAAAAAGGTCTGCTTTGAAATGGCATTACTTTTACAATTTCTTCAATAAAGGAAATTGAAACCAGCTTGTAATGTATGCATTACATACCAGCAATTCCTGTCCTCAATTACTTCCTTTCAATTTCAGTGAAGTCAGTTAAATTCTAGCTCACAACATTAAGTCAGTTATAATGCTAACCAAAGACTTCTGCTTTCAATAATGTAATTGATTCTGCATTGGAAAGCTCTCCAAAAATTCCTAAGATCTTTTCTGGCAGTTGTACCTCCTGCAGCAAATTACTTTTGACCCTTGTACATATACATAATGTGTTTGTGTGTGTGTGTGTGTGTTGCAAATTCCCCTTTTCTTGATAGAAAAATGAGTTGGGGTGAGATATAGATCTAAGTAATATTTATTGAAATATATTTTATTAAGCTGTTGTTATTACTAAAGGAATAAAGCCAGCTTTATTAAAAGCAGATAACTGTTTGCAAGGTGCATTTGCTTATTCCCTCCTGCTGTTCTCGCACCCACAGGTACACGCTGTCACATGCAGACACTCACAGTCACCTGAGTGGAGGCCAGCCCAGCTCTTTAGTCACAGGGGAGATCTTCACTGGTGTGACAGTGCCCTCCAGGCAGGTGTGCAGAGTCCCTCACAGGGTCCCTGGTTTCCTCAGCAGCACAGGCGGTGCTGGTGCCTCTGCCTGCACACAGCTGCCACTGCCACTTCAGATGTGGTCTGAGTTGCACAGCCCTTCATTGACATTAGCATGGCCTGATGGTCCTATGCATGCTTGGCAGACTCTGGTTCACCTATTTCTTGAAGATGCAACAGGATGATAAATCTCCAGAGCTTGTCAGCATTTGGGAGATTTTCACACACTTCCTTTCAGCATGTACTTCTCTTCAGCCTTCTCTGTTCTCACCCATGTGTGTAGGTAGGACCCATTTACATCTGCTTACACAGAAGGGGTCTTTATGTCACCCGGGTAGGTGTTTGAGTCCTGACTTCAATCGACTCTCCCTTCCCTTGCAGAACAATACCATAAAAGAAGCTGTGTCTCTGCTGGTCTCTGTTAATAGATTGAAAGAGACAACACACCTAAGAGGGATTAAGTATGCTTTTGGGGTTGGAGGGTGTGGGCACAGGACTGCAAGACACCTTACGTTATCCTTATTCACTTCTGAAAGAAGTGTCAGTGAACAGATGTCAAAGCGTTGGTGGTAAGTATTGTAACAGACACAAAAAAGTCTCTTGTGTTACATACAAAGCCAATTGCACTGTTTGCGATTAAGAAAATCTGAGTCCAAGCCTCAGCTGCTGTTTGACACAGTTGCCAAAGCAGACTATCTGGCCCACTGAAAAATAAATATTGCCAATAGATCCCCATACGTCAGTCTGATATTACTGTCCTGAAAATTGTGGAGTTGATAATGTGAAATGAAAAAAAATATTTGGCTGAAACCAAAGCACAATGCATTTACTTGGGAGAGGACGTCAGAAAGGGCTATAACTCCTTTCTTTAATCTGACTGCACCTAGCTGCTTTCTACAGTCACAGCCAAGCTGGGTCCTCAGGCTTTTCCTTCTCTCTCCCCTCCCCATCCACGTAACTTGTAGAGTTTCATATCCAGAGAAGTGGATTGGAGAATGAGCAATGAAATGAGTAATGTAATTTGGTGCTTATTGTCACAGAAGAGACAGCATAGTGTTGGCTTCTTTCATGTCGACAGCAAACAAAATTTAATTACTGTTTGGATATGATCAATTATTGCCAAACTACCTTCCAAGTCTATTTGCTCTGTTGGCATGAAAAGAGCAACTCTTCCAGAAAGGATGTCAAATATTCCCGTGGTAACAAGCAAAGGCAGAAAGAGGAGAAACGGAACATTAGGAAGAGGTATCGAATGGCAGTAAGACCATTTTGGGTCATAGTTTTGCTGTGTAAAGCCCCTGAAGTGTGACAAGGAAAGTATTGTCAGAGTAGATCCCAGATGGAGCTGAAAAGGCTATTAGTTGTGCTTTGCAGGCTTTCCACAGCACCCGGAGAAAATAATGCCTTGCAGCTGGTCAGAAGAAAAATCACTGCGATGTTTAGCATAAAAATGTCACTGATATTCTATCATTACCACCACAATTTACACACATGCCTAAATTTCTCCGAGCTTTTTCAATTAAACCAGAGAAGAAAAGCCAACTGCCTGTGGAAAAAGGCATTTGTGTGTACTGATGCTTTTTAGAATCTGAATATTTCTCTACTCAGTAGCAGAGGGCTACTCAACTTACCTATGCAAATATCTTTAATCTTTATTTTTCAATTGACACAAAGTAGCAAATATCCAGTAGGGATGTGGTTATACATGGTTATATTTTAGTAATCTTGCAAGCAGCTATTGCCACATAGCTTCTGAACTCTGAAAGTTCGAGGTAATATTTTGTTATAGGAATGATGAATCAAGAAAATGGTCAAAGTCCAGACAAAGATGGGGAAAATACAAGTGCTTGTCACCGTCTTACTTTGAGAACAGGGAAGGAATTGGATTGTAAATTATTTTAATGTAATAAAGCCTGGACTACATAGCCAAAACTATACTGTCACATCACTATATGCAAGAGCACCATGCTAGAAGTTCTGTATTTTGAGAACTTTCTTGAAACCTACTGGAGTTGATACTCAGCTGTGTTTTCTATGTGCATACTGAGGATTAGTGCATATGAAAATTGTGGGTACATAAGCATACTATTTTATCTGACTTCAACATATATGATATGTGAATTTTAGAAAATGACGGGTTATAACTTTGAACTGGGAAAAAACTATTATTTACTGTAATGAATTTCTGCAGAAAGAAATGCTAGAAAAATTAACTGAAAGCAACATTAAGCAAGTGGTAAATAAAAAGGCAATTTAGCAAGATCACTTATTTAGCAAGTTGAAGTAGACAGTATTGCCTCCACTTTCTACTTCCCACTGTCCTGAAAAAGGTTTTTCATGAGTACATTACCAATTACTTCTGTTAGGTAATTATTGGGAAGATACCAATGCTGCCAGGCCTCGAACAGTCACTGATGCAATGATACCAGGTCACATGATCCATCAAGTCCAGGATTTCCCCTGCAAGCCAGGGACACTCTCCCCATCCTCCTGACTGCAGAAGCAGGTTTGACACTTCTGGTGTGGTCATAACAGCAAATTCATTTATTTTTCTGATTTATGTTGCAGCAGTCAAGTACCCTCAACTAATTGTGTGACTAACAAACTCTTATTCTCTCTTTTACTGTTTTATGACCCTCCTTTTCACTGCAATTTTACTTCCCTTTTTCCATCCCCAAAGAAACAGTCTGCTGACAGTTCCTTTATCTCCACTGGTCCCAGTTTCAGTCTGCCTGTTACCTCAGCACTGACTGCCCCATGTGTTATCACTGATACCTTTACACTAGGCATTGCTGGCCTTTTGAGGATTTTAATCCCCACAAAATTACTGGGACCCTATTGTTAGAAGTTTTACCACCTGTCTCATAATTCCTTCTTAAACTCCTGCGGACACAGACAGCTTCATGGCACTACCTGTAATTGTTTCAGCTCTTCACCACACTACTGACACATCCAGCGGTTTCTCACAGTGTCCAGTGATTTTCTACATTCATTCAGTTATCTTAGCCACTCAGTCAGTGGCCTAATCATTTATTTGAAGCCCTAATGGCTTCAAGCAGTAGGTACAGAATTACCTGTGAGCATATATTACAGTGTTATATATATTTATATACATTGCATAATACCTTTCTGTCTGCAGAGGATCTCAAACTCCTCCAGTATTTGGAGCAGTGAACTCCAGTCTGTATTCCTGTTTTATTGCCCCTAAATTTCTAGGTTGGGCTCTAAATCAGCTAAAAGAAAATAAAAAATAAATTAGAATATAAGGGTTACTGAAAGTTTATTCAACTGTAGTGAAGTATATCTTTGTCCACTGATGCTACTATTAGTATGGTACATGAGTTAATCACATCCACATAAGGTAATAAAGAAAACAAGCTAATGTTCTAACAAAGCAATTGCTTTTAGGGAAACACGTTTCAGCAAAACAGACTCCACTGTGAACCTTGTAAGAGTGAAATAATTCCATTTCTACTGCCTTGCCTTGCAAAAGAAAATGACACTATATGACAAAGTAACACATCTACCAAAGTAACAGAACAGCCATGCTCAGCCAGACTAAAAAGCTGTTCAGCCCAGGTTTTTAATAGTAGACAAATGATGGCTACTTTTGCAAAATAAGTATGAAAATAGCACATGACAAATTACAATTCTAGTGCATTGTCCTTGTTTTCAACAATTTAAAGCTTAGGGACTTGCAGGGTCCAAGCTTGTATCTTTGTTGCTGTGTACATTTATATCAACAGGCATTGATGGATTATTTTTTTTTTCCCTATGAGCCAGGTCTTTAGGGGGGTCAAATGCTATCTCCATTCCAGTCTATGTGTAATATGATAATGTCATGATTCCAAACTTCTGCAGAGAGTAAAGTGATTCTGAAATGATATTTAGTAAATGAATCAAGGGGAAAATGTTGTCTTCTGCACACAGTAAGTAATTTTAAAAGAAAAGGCCTTAGAGCAATACCATTCATCAGGAAAGGGTATTTTTTTCAATTGCCTTTATTTTTTTTATTCCTAAACCTTTGTTTGCTGAATTTTTAGTTATATAGCTGATTACACACAATGTGTGCTCCTTACACAATGTAACATTAACTCTTTTCATTGTCATTATTTATACAACTTATTGTGACAGGAGGAAAAAAATTGATTCAAAGTTATTTTTAAAATTATTATAATGGTAGTAGTAATTTTCCCCAAAAAATGTATTGAGAATAATCACAAAATGAAAAATTCTTCTCCCTGAGATTTTATATTATAAACTAAATATACTCATAAATAATACAGAAGAAAACAGATCTTTGAATAGCACTGAAAAGAGAAACAGAAAATAAGTGAACAGGAGATACCAGGCTCCACCTTGATGTCAGAGATATATGCCACAACTTCTGGGTAAAAGGTCATTATATAGAGCCATCTCCCCCGCACCATTATGCACATGCAGTAACAGAGAGATGCTGAAATAATGTTATTAAGATTATAAAAGCAAACATTCAGATACGAAGATATTTAGAATTCTTTGGTGATTTTTACTTTACTTGCACATCTCATCTTTCCAAAATAAAAATAAAAAAAATCTCTGGAGATGAATCAGAGCTAAACAGGGAGATAAATGTGTATTTCTAGGATCCTTACCTGTTTCTCACAAAAAGATAACCATACCATTGGAGAGGCTGGGGCCTGTATTGTATTGATAAGAAGGATCTCTTTATGATAAAGGCAGCTGAATAGTTCTTGCTGAACTTTTAACAGGTAGGTAGTAATTATCAAGTTCTCTTTTCAGAAAGTTTGACTTGAAGATAGGATCTAAAGTGCTTGGCTCTCACAATGATGACAAAGTTAAAGGTAGCCCCACTTTGTGTGAAGATCTCTGACAAGTCAAGTCCAATTTGGCATTTGAGAGGGCTTGCTTAGAAAAGAGCTTGATGTCTCCCTGTGTGCTGTAGCAAAGCTGATTAATTGAGGTCCCTCACCTACCCTCTCTCTCTCTCTCTGACTGTTTGAAACCTCCCCCAGAATATATTTTACTGCCCACTCAGTAAAGCTGATTCAGCTGTGTATGTGGATTTATGCTGTGAGCCAGACCAGCGTAATCATCGGTACTAAAAAATAATAATGCCTTTTTCACAGTTTTCAGCATTTTCTGTTTGTTTCTCAGCCTCCTAATTCCCATCAGCTGGCTTACAGCACAGCCTTCACAAGCAGCTGAGGGTGTGACAAATTCATTCGGGGGCTAGGAATGACTGATAGCATTGGGAAGGGATGCAAACTGGTGTAATAGCTAAACCACTAGAGAAACAGTACAGCATGGTGACACCTCACAGCCTGGAACTGGCAGGGCTGGTATCAACACTGAAGCCAATTAGCCCTGCTAGGCTCCGAGCAGTCAGATGTGGAGCTGGGTGAGCTGCTTCTCCATTACACCCACCAGTGCTCCCACTTCCCGCAAAACAGTGCAGAGTCACCTGCAGTGACAGCCAACATGGCTAGCACACATCCTATGGGGTTGGCTTTTGTGGCTTTTGCGGCTTTTGCTGTCTGCAAGAGCAGCTGTGCTGCTGAGCCTGAGCTAGCCTTGGCATCTGCACCCACTGCAGGATGCTTTGCCTGCCCCAGTGCCAAACTGGATCCATACTGGCTCTACAGAGGGTCAATTTACACATCTGTACACCCATACCATGCTTAATCTGCAGCTCAGATAATCCATCTGTGGATAACTATGAGCTGACAGTGATTCAGCTCAGGGATTTTTTTTGCAGAATTTAGTAAGATTGTACAGATGGATGCCATGAAAAACTCAAGAGGAAATTAATGATTATGTCTTCAGACCATAATTTGTATGCCTTGCTGTAAATAAGGTGTCCAAACATATAGGCAAACACAGTGGTGCTTTGCTTGCTTATTCAGTTACTACTTTACCTTGTACCATGAATGATGCAGGGGTCCTATAGAACAAAAACCAGATTAAGATTATTAACTTTTCCATGGCATGGGAACAAAACAAAGGAAGTTAATATTAGCAGGCAACGTTAATTACAGTGTCCTCTAACCTTTAAGGCACTACCATGGCAACCATAGCAAAGTTCTTTGTGTATGCTGCTTTATATAGAATCATAGAATCATAGAATAGTTAGGGTTGGAAAGGACCTTAAGATCATCTAGTTCCAACCTCCCTGCCATGAGCAGGGACACCACACACTAAACTATGTCGCCCAAGGCTCTGTCCAACCTGGCCTTGAACACTGCCAGGGTTGGAGCATTCACAACTTCCTTGGGCAACCTATTCCAGTACCTCACCACCCTCACTGTGAAGAACTTCTTCCTTATATCTAATCTAAAGTTCCCCTGTTTAAGTTTAAACCCATTACCCCTTGTCCTACCACTACAGTGCCTGACGAAGAGTCCCTCTCCAGCATCCTTGTAGGTGCCCTTCAGGTACTGGAAGGCTGCTATGAGGTCTCCATGCAGTCTTCTCCAGGCTGAACAGCTCCAAGTTTCTCAGCCTGTCTTCATATGGGAGGTGCTCCAGCCCTCTAAGCATCCTCGTGGCCCTCCTCTGGACTTGCTCCAGCAGCTCCATGTCCTTTTTATGTTGAGGACACCAGAACTGGACACAATACTCCAAGTGAGGTCTCACAAGTGCAGAGTAGAGGGGCAGGATCACCTTAAGATCATCTAGTTCCAACACCCCTGCGATGGGCAGGGATGCCTCACACCAGACCATCGCCCAAGACTCTGTCCAACCTGGCCTTGAACACTGAAGGTACTTTTACCTGAAATAATGAAGTATTGTACTAAATGCTTCAGAAAGGCTCCATGATGTGTTCTGGTCCCATGTACCTTTGCTCTACCATCACTGGAACAAAATGCCATCATACATGATGAGTCATTATAGCTCTATGATCACAGAGAGCATTTTCAAAAACATACAACCTTTCAGATCACATATTTCACAGAAGTAGGTCAAATTAGCAGTGATTGAAGACTAACTTTTCTGCACATACCCAGCTATCCAGATTTTATCAAGATAATACCATAAAGAAGTGCTCTGCATATTAAGAATGGGATATATTTTTGTAATAGAGATCTAAAACTGTTCTGGATAATGCAAAGGTCTTCTGTTTTTTGACCTCTTTTTAAGTTTCTGCTCTTGCTCTCTTCAGGTGCTATTAACTCATATTATACAGGATCAGAGTAAGATCTGAATCACTGAAGACATTTATCGGTTCTGCATTAGAGTAAAACAGCAGGGGGACTAAACACAGCGATTCCTGTGCATATGGAATATTCTGCACACCACACAAATGCACTGGCACTATGCAGGTAAGCGATGTCAAAGGGTCTACTAGGGCATCTTTGGAAAAGAAAATGGCACCCATTCTTTAGATCAGCCATTATATCACCCATTTATATCATTTATATCATTTATATCACCCATTCTTTATATCATTCTTTATCTCAATGCAGCTTAAATTTCACACTTTTGTTCCCGGTGAAGGAGATCACAGGAACATAAACTGTAGGTTTGTGTCTACCTTTAATTTTTCCCTTTTGTCCTGGGTTTAGCTACAGCAGTCATTT
>NW_009921604.1:37089-38645 GCF_000696875.1 Nestor notabilis | reverse complement strand
ACGGTAGCCGCCGCGTTTCCTTCCCCTCTCCCCCAGCAACTCAGAGGCCAGTGTTACCAAGTTTTAGGGTTAGCTTGCTTGTTTACTTGGAAATAAAGGTTTGTTTGTTTGCCTGACAATAAATTTTAATTTAAAATAGTAAACCACCGCAGTTTGAAGAAGAAACTGAATTCTTAAAGGAGGAATGAATACGCGATGTCAAGCTTGCTTGTACTGGGATAGGAAAAAATCGGAGGTCTTCACGACTGCTGTAGTCAGTGTTGCTTTCTCCCGCATTAGCTTTGGTCTGTGCAGATACATCTGGCATGATTCATCATTTTTGGTGGACGGAGGCAAAATTCACAATTTAATTGGCATTTAAACCATTAACACCAGGTTTGCTTGCACTTTCTAAATTTGGGGTTGCTTACCTATGCCATACTATGTTCTCATATACCTTCTCCAGGGGGGTCATTTGGGGTTTTGCATTATGTTGTTGCAGGAGGAACTGCATTTATTTTTACTATGTTTTAAGTTTCCGTTCCAAAGGTAAATTGTATTAATAACAGTCAAAGTAATGAAATGCAGTCTTTCTGTGTAAAGTCAGAAATAAACGCTGTAGCAAACACAAGCTTTCAAGCTTTTCTTTTAGACATGTTCTTTTGCTAGTTCTGAAGAGAGTCTGAGAGAAAGAGAATACCGCAAAGCTTAAACTCATGATAATAACCACATGGTGATGATCTGAACACCTGTGGACACAAAGCTAGAGTAAATCAAAGGAGAATAGATAGAGTTTTTCCAGAAATCAAAATAAAAACGGGAAAAAACAAGCAAATGGACAAATAAAAAAAAATCCAAGACAGTTATGTGGAAGAAAGACCTAGCAACAATAATAAATAGCAGAATAGACATGAATTTTCATAGGTAAACCCACAGGATTTTGATTAGGAATGTCAAAATCATGTCATTGAACAAAAATTATATTCCTCTAAATGCAGTTTTAGTGCAGCCTTACCATAAGTAGTATTATCTGTCCTGGCATTGAAATTGCATGAAAATACAAAATTACCAAACCGAAAATATCACTGGTTACAAAAGTAAAGTAATAAAATTTATGGGTATCATATAATATGGTTTGAACAATCTGTCCAATTTAACTTAATTTTCTGTAGTAACGGTGAATTACACAAGAGGGAGCTGTGATCTGATAAATACATCAAAAATTTCCACGTCATGTATTTTTCATTCAGTGTTCACGGAAGAAAAAACACATGGTGGTAATATGTGCTGTATTTTTTAATTTTTCTACATTTTGCAGAAGCATTTAAGGCCAAAGTATTATCTAGTAATCTTGTCCAAAACATTTGTCAAATATATTCATATCCATTGGGTGACTGTTTTAACACATTTCTGCTTTATTTACAGGTAGGTACTAGAGCAGAAAAATTACTTTGCAAATAAGAAGTAGGCACCTAATTTTGGAACCAGTTTTAGCATGCCAACTCAAATCTATTGCACTCTTCCAAAATTAAATTGGGGGGGAAAAAAAGTAAACAGCTATATAATGACTTTTCCCT
>NW_009921604.1:23445-37058 GCF_000696875.1 Nestor notabilis | reverse complement strand
ACATTAGACATGCTGCTCCCTCCCCCGCCCCCCCCCCCTCCACCCCCCCCAACAAGAATTGTTTAAGAATTGACATGTTAAGTTTCTGGTCTTTTAAAAAATTCTAATTTTCAGAAGCTATAGATGAAGTCCTGGATTGAAGTAAATGGCATAACTCTTTTGTCATCAGGAGAGCCCCTTACAGTAATTTTTGCATCTAGCATGTAATACACAAACGTATTTGTACACACGCACTCAGACAGTCTTTTGCACCATCCATATATAGGTGTATGTTTACATTTTGGGAGGAAAAAACCCCACATGAGCACCTACCTTTAGTGTGGCATTTTGTGAATTTGGAAGCTACTCCAGGAATGAGAGCTTTAAAAAAGCCAAATCTTTACTAACAGTCTCATTCCAGTAACCAGTCAGAACAGTCAGTGGCTAAACCAACAGAAAGTCAGCCAGAGGAAGCAGAAACAAGCTACATCAACAAGCAGGGTAACATAATGAAGAATGCAGAAAACAGATCTTACTCCAAAGTACCCCTCCCTGACCAAGCTCAGAACTTGGTGGAAAATCATGTAAGTACCCCTCATTCTGGCAGTAAAAGGTCTGTTTTCGCTTTACTACTTAAAGCAAACAAACAGAGGGCAGAAGGATCGTAAGGGCAGAACATGAATAAGTAAGATCATGAGGGCGGAAAGCCAGACCATACCGTCCAGGAGAAACTGAAAAGTAGCTGCACAAGGGACGTTTACGCATTGATGTCCTCAGAGTCTGACTACTAGTACAGTTTATTCTGAACACATACTCATTCTTGTGTCTTTCCTGGCTTTCTCTCTTAATGATGAATTATTTAATTCCCAATTGTCATCTCTCTGTGCTGTTCAGCCTGTGTTTATGTTAGTTATGTCCCTTTTCCATCTCCCACTCTCTCCACTGCTTTCTCCTGTCTCCAGTAAGCAATTTTGCCCAGGACCAAAAGTGTTGGGGGATCACTGTCATGAAACAGTCTCCCTACTTGCAACCATCCCGAATTATATCAGAAGCAAACCAATCTGTATATACTGAATACTTTCAACATGTATGCTTTACGTGAAGTGTATTTGTTTTTTTTAAGAGTGTCTTCCAAACTGACATTCAACATGAATTTACTCTGAACCACGGTTTGAAGTATCTATGGTAATAATATAGTTCTATTTAAGCCATGTTTCATTTGGGTTACAAATTTGGTCTCAACTCACCATCTTGTCACTTCAAGGTTTTGATTTTGTGAAAAAATAGTAATTTAATTTGTATTTTACATTCACTAGTGCTGTAGTCAAGTAAGTTTTTCTAATGAAATTTTGGGAAGGATCATGAGGGCGGTGAGGCACTGGAATAGGTTGCCCAAGGAAGTTGTGAATGCTCCAACCCTGGAGGCGTTTAAGGCCAGGCTGGACAGAGCCTTGGGCGACATAGTTTAGTGTGTGGTGTCCCTGCTCATGGCAGGGGGTTGGAACTAGATGATCTTAAGGTCCTTTCCAACCCTAACTATTCTATGATTCTATGACATCTTGGAGAACAGCAGTATACAACATACCTTTCCTATATTTATTCTGCAAGACCACATGTTTGAAGGAATGGAGTAATCGCCATGTGAAGGAAAAGATACCTGCATCCTTAATTTATGTAGGTGAAACTGGAAAAGTCTGAAGATTTTTTAGGCAGATTCTAACATATTTAATGCTGTGATCTTGAATCAATGACTAAAATTCCATCCTTATTGCACTGAGAAAGCATTTTACCTATTTTTCTTTGGGGCCGAAGACAGTACTTCTGATACCTTCAAATACTAATTGGAAGAAACCAACTGACTTTGAGCAGGTTTCAAGTTCACCACATCATCTGGAACTCTGCTAGAAAATAAAGATTCAGAAAAATGACTGAAAGTAACAAGATTTGTTGACTAGGCTGAGAAATTTGAAAAAATGCCTTTTACCACACTAAGGAAAAGGACAATTTTTTTGAAGTCACATACTGTCTTGGAAAGCAGCATGTGAAATTTAAAGAGTGTGTCTGATTCAAAGCAGCTTAGCTACTGATGATACCATACTGGTCAGCTCAACTCAGTATAGACACTTTCTGTTGCAAGTGTTTGATGTTTTCAAGCTGATGTTTTTGGGCTGAAACTTGGAATTTATACTTGACACTTTGCATGACATTTTGCACGACATTTTGCACTTACAATGTGGCAGACTGAAAGACATGGACTCAGCGTATGCTCAAGCCAAGCCGTTTATTTGTTTCACTGCCTTACTTTTATAGTTACATTTCAGGAACTTCACTATGCAGCCAAAAAGGATGTTCGTGTACTCAGCAAACACTCTTCCTTAACATACAAACGCTGCCCCAGTGTTCTGGGACAAAGGGTCATCTGACCTGTTCTGGTGTTCCATAAGCAAGTCATAAACTGACCACCACTATCACACATTCCTGTTTCACACCCCCACACAACTGTGCTTTGAACTCCTGAGAAAGGCTGGTGAAGACCTGTCAAGATACTATTTATGCTTTTTTTTGCTTCTTGCTAAAGCTCTTAAAGATACAGTTGCACTCTTTGGGTCATGCAATATTGCGCAAGATCTCTCCACATACGGTATGTTTCATTTTGTCCTTCTTCATTTTTATCCCTACCACTGGAAGCGTTCAAGGCCAGGTTGGATGGGGCTTTGAGCAACCTGCTCTAATGGAAGGTGTCCCTGCCCATGGCAGTGGGATTGGAACTAGCTGATCTTTAAGGTCCCTTTCAACCCAAAATATTCTATGATTTTATGATTTAATTACACTAGTAGGAGGACTGTTCTCTCTTTTTTGGTTTTCTCTCACTTGCAGTTCTTGTGCTTGAATGGTTGAATGGCCTGAAACTGGCAACTTGCCTGTGACAGAAAGATTTAACAACTACATGTGCAACCTTCATCCATTGTTTTCAATTCTGAAGCACAAAATTCTAAATAAAAGGTCTTAAGATACCTCTAACAAGGACAATGTTTAAAGCTGTTCCTCGATGAAAAACGTTACCTGGTAAAACCAAAACATCGATCTGTGTATCAAGCTACAGGATGTACCGTTAAAATTAACGCAGAGTTGAACAAGCCATCTAACATACAGACTTTTACATCTGCTGCTTAAACCACAGCTGATTTCTTGAATTAAAATACAGACTGATACACTATAACACACTTAGAATTGTTATAGGCTTGTATTTTATTGACATTATAGACTGTGGGACAGCTTAAGCAACATGTAAGCAAGGCAGCCCAACTGATGGTCTGCTCAAAATGGAAATAATAAATGAAGACTAGTAACATTCTCCTGAGTAGCTTGCAAATATTGCATTAGGAGTTAAAAGATTGGTTTGGTTCCTACCTTAATAGTAAAACTGAAAAGAACAGAGGTACCTAGAAAGAAAACAGTCAAAATGGAAAGGCAGTAGTTGCATTCTCCAGTTTAAATAAGGTTTATTTAATAGAAATCTGAAAGGTAAACGGCTAAAGCTAACACAGAAGTCGATGATGAATATTTCCACCTTAATATATGTGTATGATAACTGGGAATCCAGGGGAAGAATCCATGTACATGCAAAACACCCAGGAAAGGTTCTACAGAATTCAAGCCACTGTCCTGGAAAGCATGCTTTTGTTTAAAAATACTAGAAAAAAAACATTAAAAGTTCTAGTAGTTATATGAATAGTAGCCTGTAGCAGATGATAGAAAACAGAGTCAGTGTTTTGTTGACCTTTTATTCCCATTCAGTTTTCCTAGAGTGCTCCATTTCTCAGATAAGATACTCATAGCAGTCTTTTGTTTCTATTCAGCATATGAATTCTGGTTTACATTTTTACTTGCAAGATATACCAAACAAAATCGTCTTCCCGACTGGCACAGGGGGATGGGTAATGGGAGTTGCAGTCAGTTCATTGCACATTGTCTCTGCTGCTCCTTCCTCCTCTGGGGAGGACTCCTCACACTCTTCCCTTGCTCCATTGTGGGGTTCCTCCCATGGGAGACAGTTCTTCATGAATGTCCCAAATGTGAGTCCTTCCCATGGGCTACAGTTCTCCATGAACTGCTCCAGCATGGGTCCCTTCCACAGGGTGCAGTCCTTCAGGAACAGGCTGCCCCAGTCTGGGCCCCCTGCAGGGTCACAGGTCCTGCAGCAAACCTGCTCCAGCATGGGCTGCTTTCTTCATGGGGCCACTGGTCCTGCCAGGAGCCTGCTCCGGAGCAGGCTTCCCATGGGGTCACAGCCTCCTTGGGGCATCGACCTGATGTGGCATCTGGTCCTCCATGGGCTGCAGGTGGATATCTGCTCCACCATGGACCTCCATGGCTGCTGGCAGAGCCTAACTCAACATTGTCTGCACCATGGGCTGCAAGGGAATCTCTGCTCTGGTGCCTGGACCACCTTCTCCTCTCCTTCTGCACTGACCTTGGTGTCTGCAGAGCTGTTGCTCTCACATATTCTCACTTCTGTCTCTTCCACAGGAGTGTTTTCCCCCTTCTTAAGTATGTTATCCCAGAGGTGCTACCACTGTCACTGATGGGCTCAGCCTTGGCCAGTGGTGGGTCCATCTAAGAATTGGCATTGATTCTACTGGACATATGGGAAGCTTCTATCAGCTTCTCACAGAAGCCACCCTGTAGCCCTACCCTCAGCAATCCAAAACCTTGTCATGCAAACACAAAACAGGGTTCTTCTCTGAAGAGAGATGGTTTTGATCCACCGAAATAATCATGCTGAGAATGCATTATTGAGACAACACATTCATTCTGAAGACCTATGTTTCTAGAATTTAAGGGTTAATAAAATTTTGTTAGGGGAAATAAAAGCTTTGAACTGGTATAATTCTATACATGTAAAGGAAATTAATATTTCTCTTATACTACTTCACATTCATAGAATACTTGAGATCAGAAGTGTTTCACAAACTATACATAGGACTCAGCTCACCTGCTAAGATCTTCAATCGAGAGTACAAAGGCATTGACTTGGACAGACCCCAAGAGAAAAGTTAGATGGAACACTAAGCATCATGTCATCATGTCTGGTGTCATGGAACTTGTCATAAATGTTCTAGAAGGACATTAGTTTTTCACTGTTGCCTTAGCAAATTGCTATCACATCGTGAAAGTAATGACTTATAGGCAAAAAACCTTGTTTATTTACGTATTTATGGCCACACATTAATTTTCATAATTGTCAGAGTTTAAAACCAAAAATTACTCCTAGATTGTCTAGTCTGACCTCTTGTATGTCACAATCAAGCAGTTTATGTACTAAGGGTAACAACTAATGGTTAGACAATTTTCTAATGGAATAATGATGCATGTTTGACTCCCTTGGGCACAGAAAAGTGAAAATTGCATTCCTTGGCAAATGCTGTAGCTGCTATGAAATTGTATAAAAGATGGGTGTAAACCACTCCTCTAGCTACACTGATAATAAAGCAAGAATCTGAAACTCCGTTTAATAGTCTACCCAATCCTAGAGAGGCCTATTTGGAGGAAGCCTGTCAGATCATTACTGGAGGAAGGTTTAGACTAAAGAACCTATTTCTGTATTTCAGGCAAGTTTTGATATGAGGTAAAGTAAAAGAGAAAAAAAGCCTCTTTTGGCCCATCTTCCGGGCAGGTTCATATTTTAGATGCCTTGAGAAAGTAAAAATCAAAGTGCAGGAAGTTTAAATACTGCTGGTCCTGGGTGGAAACTGAGTAGGGGCTTGAAAGTTGCTATTTTGTCTTTGTGTCTACACTGGGATCTCAGGTGGAATGCAGCTGCCCAAGTCTTATAGAAGACACCCAAGGCTGTAGTCAGATATGACACAGCATGTTTGAAGTAGGAGGTATTCTGAAGTCTTTAGAAGTTTAACTCCAGACCCAAATCTTGATGTTTTCTCTCCTGACTTTTGATCTTTCCCTTTCAATTGGTGTGGGAAGGAGAGATGGTAAAGCAAGCTGTGTATAAGAAATTAAAATGAGAACAAAAGCCTGTCCAAATTATGCAACAAGGATCATTATGCTATAAAATTGCTCTTCAAATGTGGCTGTCATTGAAAGATATTAAGATTTCAACAGTTACGTTCTTGATGAAGACTTAATTTCTTGCATAAAAAGGTTTTTAAGCTTAAAGCTGTGCCTACACAATTAGTGTCCTTTGGTTTTTGGAATGTTTGAAGGGTGCTAAAGGATTTGAATGATATAGAAGTATTTTTCATCACTGCAGATCAGTTGTCTGAAATTACTTTCACAATAGCCTTATAATTTAAACAATTTACAACAAATGTATCACTAGATACAATGACTAGTAGATCCTTTTGCAATAGAACATATGTAGTTTTAGGAACTCAGTGCAGGCTTGAGGGTCGTGCTGCTGTATCTAGGGCTAGAGTTGGACTTGGTCAAAAACAAGCAGTAGCTATATTTCATCTGCAAATTCAAAGGAGAACTTCACTGGAATACAGCAAAGAACAGAAGTCACAGGTTCCCTTTTTAAACCCCATTCTCTGTTTCTTTTATGGAATGGAGTTTTCCTGTGTACATTGAGGCAGAAATAAGCTGGTTTAATATATCAACAGTGAGAGTGTTCAAAGAAATAAAATCTGCAGATAATATTCATGATGGTGGTGTTTAGTTTTGTAGACTGCACAGTGATGTTCGTGTCACTGGAGGGCTCTGCTGTGCATATCTGTAATGAAAGTGCACTCTTTGGTCTAGGAACAACCTGACGTGTGGTTTTAAGCAAACTTATTTTGAAGAGCACACACAGGCTTTCCTTCCTCAGTTTTCACCTAATTACCCTATACTAATCAGTTACACAGTTGTTTCTTGTGGTGGTGTTATGATAACCCACTACTTGGGATGGGAAATCTGGCCCCTGTTCCTAACTCTGTCTTTCTTCTGCTGTGTGGTCCTGGGCTCCTCTTAAACCTCTATCTGCAAAAGGCTCTCTCTCTACTGAATATATAATGACAGTAGACAATTATTTTATGGGTTTACTTAATATTCCCCCAATTCTTTTTCCATTCTTTTAATATTTGGAGTTGCTTTAATCTGATTTCTTTCCACAAATTCACTTATTTTACCTCCAGTAGAAAAGATAATTGTATAGGAGCCGGAATGTTCACTGTTAATTTTGTTACTTCTTCTTTTCCCCTTCCCTTTCTTTTTACACATTTATATTACAGATGTGCCTGCTAGACTTACCCAGCATTTTAGCCTCCCTATGCGAGATCCTACATAAAACCCACAAGAGGCAGGACCTATTAGGAAAAGCTTGGAATCCAAATAAACTAGGCAGAATGCATTATTAGGTAGAAGAGGCATAGATTGATGATATGGCTTGTCTAGAAAATCAGTGGCTAAGCTGACTTCTAAATATAGAATCTAGGTCTTTTAGAATTCAGTCCCACTAACCACCCACGGACCTATACAACCTCTTTTTTCATAAAGCATCAGTAATCCTAACTGGGTAGAAACAGTTGTACTGTGTGACTTAGACATACAGTTCTCCTATATGGCCCTATCCTGTTACCTTTGTAATAAATATAAAAACTTCTAATGGCTATTTAGTCCAGCTCATATTTAAAAGCAAATAGGTAAAGGGAGCATACCTTCAAATAGGCTCATGCAAACTGTTCAATCAGTGCACCAAGTGTATTTATACAATTTGGGACTGGTTAGTAAATATGATGGAGAAAAAAACAAACAGCTCAATTTAGATAACAATGACTGTTTTAACAGATCACAGTATAACTTTGTTATCACCCATTTTCATATCTGAATAGTCCAGTGACAAACTTTTAAGAAAACCAGACACAAACATTCAGCATTATTGTAGGTGGCGGTACTAAGGTCATATTTATTACTCCTAATTTCATTACAGTTGCTTTAACAAATAGCACTGATTTCTCACTGTCATAAGGGTTATATGTGAGCATAGTTAGAAACAGTCTTGTTACCTATAAAGCCATAATTCTGAAACCTCTTACATATACAGATACCTTTCTATTGTTTGTGGGTGGATCTTAATCCTTTTCACAGACTCAGCATGTTGTGAGTGCAGAGTTCAGTCAGCTTTCAGTGTATGACTAAGGGAACTGGGTCTCTGCTCTGTAGATATGTATGGTGAGGTCTTATGTGACCAAGCCTCCAGTGACAGAGTTTGTTGCTTAGGAGTGGCACCACATGACTGTGGCTCTGCAGCTTCCCTTGCTGATAGACATGTATGTATGTGGCATGCCTCATCATGTGAGCTTGCAGGCTTTTGAAACTGCACTGTGCAGCTAAGTGCTGTTCAATGGTTAATCTTTTCCTTATTATATCTCATCATATTTTCATTTAGCTTTATTACTTGTATTCTGTACATTTTAATTGTTATCTCATTCCTCATCACCTTAGATAAATGAAAACTGACCATATTTAATGTTAACATAGTCAGCAATCCCATTAAAATACACTTGAATTTTCATGTAGGAAAACTTTTTATTTTACAGGATCAGAATTAAGTCTGCTTATCTACTATTTTCAATTATTTTAGAAGAAAACATCAAAGGAGACTGAAGGAGACTAAATACATAGAGAATGAGAACTTAAGAGAAGGTAGCAACTCAGAAGAAAAAAAGAACAGAAAATTTTCTTGAGACAGATAACAGAAGAGGTAAATAAGAACCTACTGCTGTATATGTAAATTTCCTCCATTCTTCATGATCTCTGTAATTTTGCACTGTTTTTAACATGACATTTCAAAATATCTCTGTTTTCCAAATTGCCATATTGGACTTTTTCCACAGCTTTACTCTACTAGGCAAACTAGTTCTAACCATGTATATGTAGCTATTTTTACATACATGCGATTGATATGTTATTTTAAAATTTATTTTCTTTTTAGTTACTTACTTTTGCTCCTAAAAATACACATAAGATTAGGGCTTATCTAGGAAATGCAGAAGTTCTTCTGGATTTTTTTGTCTTGTGACTACCGATAAGTTTAGATTCTTACTGCATCTGAAAAAAATTACCTGCCTTCCACTTGAAGGTATTCACACTGGTGTCAAGATGTGTCAAGATCTTTTGCTGTGCCACCTCCACTGAAAGGCTGTCAAGGTGGAAACATTACATGTCATCCTAGCTTCCCACGCTACATCCAATTTTAATTTACTCTTAAATTGCCACAATATCTTGTGAGCACCTGTGAGTATTCACAATGTATCACAAGATATTATAATACACTGTGAATACACTGCATTCTATTAATTAGGTGTTTACAATCCATGTTTCCTTCAAAAAAAAAAATGCAGCAAAATGAAGGAATACTGCACTTTTCAGATTGTGGTATTTGTTTTCTGCAGAAAGAAAAAGTGAAAATGAGACATTAGTAGAGAGAGAGTATGCATTGGACATGCTCTCAGAGGAAATTTTGACAGGAATGGAAGACTGGCATCCACCGGTTCCAGTGTCACAGCTGCAGGACTGCTCTTACCCTTTTCAGATTAGATACTCTCCCCTTTATCAGTCAGATACTTCTCTAAATAACCTATATCGTGCAATCCTCACACAAGCAAAACTTCCCTTGTTCACGTTTTAGAGGAAACAAAGTTATTAGCATATTATTGCATAAGCATTTTATTTCTTCCATTTGGTTTTGATCTTTCATAAATACACAAACTCTCAAGACAGCTTAATGTAGAATAAAAAAAAAAATTGGAATGTGAAGAAATTCTCATTTCAGTAATTTCTACCTCCATTTATTTATAGCTGTATAAGATATTTTCAGGTAGCTACAGAGATACTTAACTCTCTCCACTGATCCTGAACAAAGCTATCCATTTAAAGACCTGCAAAGATCAAACATTTCCTACGCTGGTGATGTTAGCTGCAGAAAAACCACCACCCCTGAAGCTGATTTCCTGCCTGAGAAACCATAAGCTAATTGTAGAACAAAAGGTAAGTTTTGAGAGGTCCTCCACTTTCAACAGTTACTGCGTTAAAGTGTATCTGATGCAGAGCAGCTTGTAAACGTCTTGTGTGTTCTGTGCAGAAGATATTCTGGTTGATGTATACCGTTAATACTGCTGGATGTGATGATATAGCATGAAGTAAAGCAAGCTGCATCCTTTAATGTCAAAATTTTCAGTTTCAGCTGCTCCAAACAGCATGTATTTGGGTAAAGAGTAGGCAGCTGCTTTTTTTTCAGTCAACCGTCATCTTTACTAAGTCACTTTCCACCTGCTGCTTTTTTGCAAAATTAAAATCCTTCCCCCTCTCTTCTAGTCAGTCACCAAGATTCAGGCCCATGGTGCCAGGATAATGTCTGTTACATGACTGACAATGAAAAGAACAGCATGAAGAGAGCTACAGGTAACTTGTGGTACTTAGCAGACTGGTTTTGTGGCTTTTTTTTTTAAATTGAAATACGTTCATTGATATTTATTATTTATTTTTTGTCTGGTGATGATGACTCCTAGTTTTCTACTAAGTTTTTGAAGCTAAATGTTCAGTGTATTTAATGTCCAATTTAAACTATTTTTTTTCCATAATTAAAATTATTACGATTAGTGAATAAAAATAGCTTAGACTTTATTTAACACCTTAAAAAAAAACCATTTTCAGAGAACAGATTCATTATCTTAGGTATTCAGCTTCTAAAAGTACTTAGGCACACTGTGTTAAGTGCTGCTAGGTCTGTGTGATGTTGATGAGAGTTTCATTTCTGAGATACAATAGGATGCCCTTAAACTGAGACCTTCTGACCATCCACATTAATGGTCTCTTAATCTAATCCCCAGGAATTTTGTCTCATACCATGGCCTGAAGGAAGTCGTGTGGCTCTGCCAAACTGCCCCTGTCTCTTCTCCATTGTGTCTGAAACTTGTTTGTGTGTGAAGGGCTTGAGCATAGGAAGCTGACTAGAAATAACTTGAGAGCTTGCTGGTCCTGGCTTGGATATGACTGCTTCACGGGCAGGGGTAGCTTTATCAGCATTACATAACCAGCCAAGGGACAGAGTACAAAGGCAAGGTGCACACAGGAGAGAAGAAAAGGGGTTACAGGTGCTGAAAATGATCTCTCTGATGTTTAGCACAGTCAGAGTGTTATAGTTTAGACTATAGACCGGTAAGACCCAGGCCTGTAAGTTAAATCTATTTCATAAAGTTGGCTGGAATAGTAATTAAAAGAAGAGTCATAGGGTTTTAGGAGCTGTTTGAATTTAAATGCCATTTTGACTGATTATTTCAAAATATCTAGGACCTGACGCACAGCAACAGTCAGGACTAAGAATATACTGGTGGTTTCACTAATGGGCACCCCCAGAGACCTGAATTTGCTAATCAAGTGCAGAGAAAACTGAAATATCCAAGTGACTGGCACTTTTGAAAATGAAGTCCAAATGTAGATTAAAGTTTTAAATGCTCTGATTTCATCCATTTAAAGATTTTCAAAACTTGTGGGTATGGGTATGAAAACATTGCTCATCCATTATTACTAGCACACTCTCATTTTTCCTGGTTCTTATTGATTATAAGCCTAATTAACTTGTAAATCAATAGCAACTCCATTAAAATACTTCTGGCTTTGTAGTGTTCTAAGTGATCTAAGACAAAACATTGTCTAAATGTGTTCCTTTAAATTTATATAAATATATAATTTTATACATGCACATACATATATGATAATTTCAATTTCAGCTAAACAGAACTCACAAAATCTTGATGAAATAACTGTAGACTTTAATATGATACAACCAGGATTTTATAGAAGTTATAAAACAACTTTTGATACCTATATAACTTCTGCTATAGAACTAATACGGTTGTTCACAGGCACCAACATCAGACACCTGCTATTGGTAAACTGAAGTAAGCTGGTTTATATTAACCAGGGAGAAGCAGAACTTCAGTATAATTCTTATTGGTCTAGAAAAATATCACAGATGAAGTTCTCTGTCAGGACAGGTAAAATCTGTTCATTGTACAATAAGCAGAAATAAATTAGGATCTTCATTCAGTTCTACTGCAAAAGTTTTTGCATCATGTAGGTTTCATTAGAACAAGTAAATTCCTTTTATACCTTTTGTATAGCAGCTTTCCTTCTAAAAGCTCAAAATACAACACAAATGACGTGCCATTCTTATTAAAATCCATCCTTTTACAAAACTAAGGGATGTCAACGAGACTGGTGTAAATATTTTGTAGGTTCCTTTTTTTTAGACAGATTAAAAAAGCCTAGCTTCCCTTTTTACCCTTTGAATCTTGCTGCCGTTGGCAATTATTTGTACTTTGCTGACAGGACGATCCAAAGAGCTCCTAGGATGATGAAAAGAACGTATTGCAAGGAGAGACTACAAGAGTTGGCTTGTGCAAAAAAGAAAAAAAAAAGAATAAATTCAATTGTCTGTCATTAGAGAAACCCTTCAGAGATAAAGTAAGATCTATTTGATTAAGGGTAATGATAGTCAAGACACAAGTAGATATATGCAGTACAAACACATTTAGATTTTAAATCTGAAGAAAAATTCCAACCATCAGGAAACTAAGGTTCCCAAATAGCCTTACAACAGGTATAATGGGGTAAATAACCTCACTGGCTTTAGAATGGCACCTTATTTCTTTACAAAAGAGATTTCATGGTTGCCGATAATAGGGAACTAGACTGAGTCACTCAGAAAGTAATTTCCAATCTTATGTTTCCAAATTCCACTTCTTTGTTTAGGTGGGGGTAGGGCAGAGAAGGGTTGATGTAGAAAAGTGAATCATTAATGTCATGTAAGATTTTAAAAGGAGAAATAAGCTAATGTGTTTATATCCTCAGCCATGTAAACATAAATATGGAGGAGAGCAGTAAGAGAATGTACAAGACCAGGTGCAATTGCAAATAAATACAGTAGGGTAAAAATGATGCAGTGGCTTTTATTGTTTCATGCCTGTGAAGTGCACACCTATACTTTACTGGTCTCATGGAAAGAAATTTTAATAATACTGTTCATTTTATAATCAGCTACATTAAGTTTCTATACAGGTGAGCAGGCTTCCTAAATTATATGTATCACTGGGAAAAGATGGGAATCTTCTGTAAGGCGATTCAGGCAACCTAAAATGGGGCAGCAGTCTTGACTTCTGACACAGATGGTCTGAACAGCCCCATAAAAGTGCTTTCCTTCTGTCACTGGTTGTAAGCACTAATTTATGCTCAACCTGATTAATGTGCCTTTTCAGTAGCATTTCTTGCACAAGTTTACTTACTAGATATTATAAAACACCAAAGAACTGAAAGGAAAACAAATTTCACTCATCATCAGGAATGTCATTCAGATCTATGTCTAGTTGTGTTGTCTGACACATGGGTGTTGTTTCTCTGCGCAGAAATTTATTTTCCTTCTTTCTTGTTCCCCAATAGGAAACAAATCCCTTAGTCCAAAGCTCAGGTCATAATGGAATTTCCACCCTGCAGCATTTCTCTGAAACCACTCTCGGGTGGTGAATCTCTCCTTCTCTGCTGGTAATGGAATCCCCCACACAGCCAGTCTATACTAATGATTTTAGTTGCCTCCAGCACTACTTATGACTAAGTGCAAAACCCTCTCTTTTACCTCA
>NW_009921604.1:7467-23414 GCF_000696875.1 Nestor notabilis | reverse complement strand
TGAACCACAAGTCTAACAAGATAACCAAGGCTTTTTCTTCTCAAGACTTCTTCACGCTGGAGCTATTTATACACAAAGGCATGAACACTTCATTAAGAGGTAGCAATAAAGACTGTGTGCTCTGGAGCTAAAACTGCTGCACAAATACATGTATCCAAACTAGCTGTGAGTTCCTCCCAATACTTTTACAGTCTGAGGGCTGGAAGGGCAGAAGATTGTAAACTTTTTAAAATGCATATATATATTTTATTACTTCATAATGTTACATATTGCACAATGCCACCCGGTGTTGTCAGAGTATAAGTGCCTGCTCTCAGAAATACGTTCATTTCAGGTCATATCTGAGAAAATTACAGTATGAGAGTTCTTGTTCTGCAAACTCTTAACCAAGAAGAAAGCTTACCTGTTGTTTGAATAGAAACCTAATTATTCTGTGCCAACGCAGTGAAACCCCATTCCAGCCAAGGGATCATTCAGATGTGGGTATGTCACATGCAAGAGGAGCTTGGGAAGTTTATGAGCATTTTTTCACCCCTTGTGCATTGCACCAAGGATTCCTGGGTTGCTTCTACAGAGCTTCAGTTTTGGCACTATTGTACTTTCCTAACTCATGTAGCTATACTTGGACTTTTTAGTTAGCTAGGCTAGTAAAGGTATCTTTTCCTGGTTTTTTTTCCCAATTGATTTTCCATGTAATTTCCCCAAATAGTGTTCCTGAGATTTTTAGGCTGTCTGTTTTCATCTATTACTTCACATATGAGAGCACTCTGCAGTGAATGGCAAGCATTCTGATTGCCTTGACTGTCTGACAGACACTTGCATCATTGGAAATGCTCTACAAATCCTTTACATGGCGTGTTCTTAAGGGATGCAAAGCTGCACATACACTTCCTGAGAAACCCATAGGACTGGATGTGGCAGCACATTATCTGGCTGTATATTTCAGCAGAGAACCTAAGAAATGTCTGTGCAGGTTTCCTGCACAAGTCTTCACTTTCAAAACTGGAGTTAGTGGAGACAACCTCAGCACATTCTCCACATTTCTTTTCAGTATTATCTCATAAAATGGGCACCAGAACCACTTTGAGGATACCACATTATTGTGTGACAGAGCCTGCATGGTTATGCTGCAGAAAAAGCTCTCAGGAAAGAAGCATATACATATATTAGACCCTAGGGTGACTAGCAAGGTCTTCATACTCTTTTAGGTAACACATACTGAGGTCGTTAATACAGGCTATGACAACAAACACTGTAGCTGGTTTTGGTTTAGCCAAGTTCTGAAAATAAATACTAGTGTAAAATATATTGCTCTAGGGATACGTACCATAAACTTAGCATAAGGCAATACAACCAGAAATTTCTCTTGAAATATAAATGAAAATTATGATGCTTCAAACAGCTGGTTTCCCAGAAAAACATGTTTCAGAATAAAAAAAACCAAAACCAAAACCAAACCAAAACCAAACCAAACCAACAAGAAGTACCAAGTCTTTCTGGCTCCTGGGTGGTGTTGAACTCTTAACTGATAACCTTTTGATCTTGTGGACACTGATATTGGTATACCTTTCTCTCTGATTCCTAGCCTTTTCCAAGTCAAACAGGATTTTGCCAGTTTTGCTCAGTGTGGCATGGCCAATGCAGTCGCGGCTTCTGGTTCCCATATTACTAGTTCAACTTTGTTCCTTGCTTCTTTATCAATGTGAAGATAAGATGAAGACATGATCTTCCAAAAGGACATGATATTCACTAACTCCAATGACTTGGATGCATTTTGTGAAGTTCAATGCAATCTTGCACCTCACTAATCATGTCACCTGGACCAAAACCCTGAAAATTTTGAAGAAAAGAATGAGATTCTTTTCTTTATACAGGTCAGGCACTGTGCAAGATGTCAATTGTAATGTATCCAATGAGGTGTATATGCTTTCTGGTATAGCATGCATCCAAGCTACTTTGTAAATAACTTGTTTCTTCCAGTAAAATATGAGTTGTTGGTTCTTTGGCAAATACACTAGTCAGTCTTAAAACAGCAATGCAAAGCAAAAAACAGATCAGAGAAAAATAATTTTTGAATGTTCTATTGTTTTCAAAATGTATTCAGTCCCATTTAATAACTGAGTATTATACTTCTTTATGTAGCAATGCCTGATCATTAGTAGAGCATACTACTGTCTCCTTTTTGAAAACTCTAACGACCTTTGCTGTTTCCTTACAGAACTTTTTGTTCTTTTCCTTTCTTTCCATTTTAGTTCCAACACATACTCAGGCTGTAAAGGGAACATCTATTTAAGATCTCTTCAGAGCCTAAGGATATATATTCTTCTTTGGGTCAATGCTGAGTGACATAGCTTCTTCTTTAATCAACCATTACAAAGCTCAAAAACACTGCTGATAACATCTAAAACTTTATGTACTTATCTATAGTAATCTCTGAAAATTGCTTCTTCCAGATCTTTACTCCTTTGCACTGTTGCTGAAAGGCATACAGTGGAAAATATCTCTTGAATATGTAATTAAATATTGAATGCAAGGCAACTTAGGCTCTTACTAAAAGAGCTTTTTTTTTTTTTTCTGTGACAAACATATACATTACATTTTTCTTGTGAGGATGAAAGTAGATGAAATAGGAGGATGTATCATCTAGTCTGTTCTTGTCTTAGTTTTTGACATCCTGTAGGAAAACAATATTCAGGCCTGTGCATTATCTCATGGACTGAACAAGAGATGCACCTAATTGGTATGCTGTTCACCCAAGAGCAAGGTAGAGTTCCACATCCCTGCTCTTTCATCTGAATGTTTGTGCATAGATTGGTGTGGAAATCAGAATACAGATGATTACTGCAGACAACAGGCTAGTGCCTGATTTTGCAATTGAATTTTTAAATTCTAAGTGTTATGATTCTGTGATTCTGTAATCAGTGAATCATGGAGATTACAAGGTACAGGATTGTTTGGGCGTAGACTCAGCATAAGAAGGCTGTAGTCTCCCATTAAGCATACATGGCAAACCACCTCAGCAAAAAGACCATGTAGTTCCTTTCTCCTCCTCTGCTGTGCTGTTGTTTCCATCTATTCTTTTAAAGAGTGTATAATTTATTTGTTTATATAACAAGGGACACCTTTGTGACTTCTTAAAAGACAGCAAATAGATTACTACTCTGAGAGGAGAGGGAGAGCATGGGAAAGAAAGAAGAGAAGCAGAACCAAAGGAATATTTCTAACAGGATAAATTTTGCATTAGGTGAACCAATACCTTGGAACTTTTTCAATGAGAAATGCGGTTTTGTCTTCTCAGTGATGCATGCAGCACTGAACTTCACTCCCTTCTCTCCCCCAACTAACTTGTTCAATGAGTTAAATATAATTCTCAATTGTAAAATGTCTTTTAAAAATGTCTAGTCTAGGTTTCAATAAACATCTGAAAGAAAACGCTTCTTAAATGCACCTTTGCAACCTGCAGCACCTTACAGTGTGAGAAAAGTTCTGGTCTGACTGTTCAGGAATTCTGACTAAATAGAAACTACTTGCACATGACTGGGAAAGAAAGTTAAAGAAGAAACTGGTATCTGGTGAAGCTCTCTTTTTTCAGATTTTACAGAATCACTACCTGACAGGCACAAAGTTTCCCAGAAGCACATTTTAAAAACACCTATCATATCGCAGTTTTTAGAAGCGCTCATAAAGTCTGTGTCAAAATCAAAGCAGAGCATGTAAGGGCAGAGTAAAACCACAGCTTAAAACCAAAATTAAAAAAATTCCCGCCCTTTTTTTTTTTTTTTTAAGCAGGGCAGTAAGTGCAATACAAATGGGGTTTGCATTTTTTAGTGTTACAAGGCTTACTTACCTTTTCTTGTTTCTAACTAGCAAACTACAGCTGAAATTCTTCATGTCAGTTTGCCACTAGCAGGTATACCTGTAAATTTCGGCTACCACAATGGAAGATCTGTGAGAGTAAAATGAAGAGAAAATACATTGTATTGTCTGTGTTAAATTACATTCTAGACTTCTGTAGGCTAAGATTAAATAAGATCAACCTATGCACACTACCAGTGGATATAATCAATCTTTTAATGCTTTATTAAACTCACCAAGATGATGATGTTGATTTTGCTTGCCCTGACTAAAACTTGTTTCATATGATACTTTTAAAATTACTACAGCAACTTTTACCAAACAGCAATTTACAATTAAACTCTTTTGTCTCCCCAGGCAATGGTTGCACATCTAGCTCCCAACACAGACATACCTAGGAGTCATTGTTCTATGATACTGTGGCTTGAGGAGCTATTCAGTTTGATTGTTTCTGGACTCAGGCGATAGTGCATGTCCCCCTTCTAGGTGAGAGAGAACAACGGTTTTGTGAGTCATTCTATGAACTGGAGGACATAACTGATTTATGTTAGAAAGAAAGATCTATGCACAGATAAGACAGATAAGTTGGACGACTTAGTTCACAATGTAGTCCCACAGTCAGCTGTACATGTACAAGGCAGGGGACATGAACTGGAGTTCACAGGAGTAATGAATGTCCAGGCATGGGAAAGACAACAATGCCTTAGACTGGCCTTACCACTGAAGCCCTTTATAGTGGAATTAGAGCCGGGTGGGGGCTATCCCCTAGACCGAAACTCAGGGGGATAAAAACAGTATCTGGTAGAGCAGCTAAGAAATGGTACTACATCAACCATGTTGTCAAGTTAAGTCTTTTGCATAAATTGTGTATCAGCACCATGTCATTTTCAACCCTTAACAGTCACCTTAAAATAAAACATTGCTTGGATAACTATCTCTATTTGTTAGGGACAAACCAGGTGAAAAGAAAGTTAATCTTTTAGACAGCTTAAATTAGCATTATATAATGGAGAATTTTATATTAAATTGCCTTTTCCATACAGTTTCTCACTCCAAGTATCACTCAAGATACAGGAAATAAAAAAGGGCACCTGTGGTCTGACTTGCAGCAGAGCTGAGTTTCCTCAGCAGAAGTTAGTGATAAGTATGATTTGAATACAAATTTCTAAATACTTGGAAAATCACATTATAGATAGCTTAGCTGAGACACTCAACATTACTTGATTTAACTGTTTGAGTTTTACTCTCGGTACATTGGTATTCCATATATACAACATAAAACAGTTTTTCTTTCAATCTTTACTAAAATGAATCAAGTAATAACAACATAAATTGTAAAACTGAAGCAAATTATTCTGTATCTGGTGCAGATTACAACAAACTACAAATAATTAATTTAGCAGCATACTGCAAAAAATAGCAAACTGTTCACAGGACCATACAACTATCGGACCTAAATTATGCTATAGGTTACTAAATCTTATTTCCTGTAATTACAGCCAACCACATAATCTAATAATTTTCCTGAATGTTCCAAAATGCTTGCCCATAACAGAAGCCATAACCCAGCCAGCTCTGGATTTTACTGACCATTTTGCCAGAAACTTCTAATGCTGAATCTGAATTTATTCATGGGAAGTTTCTATCTGTTCATGTGCTAATGTTTTCCTTCAGAATGAAATTTCATATATTCAGCTAAATGAATAAAGATTTTATGACACATTGCAATATAGCAATAGAAATGGAGTACCTGCTTCCATAACATTTGTTTCACTCTGAATTCATCTTCCTTGAGCTTGGATGACAAGAACTATTGTAGATGAGAAGATAGCTCCTGCACTTCAAATAACACAACTGCTTTCCAACGCTACTGTAATCAATGTCATCTAGTACACCTGCATCTTCCACAGCCATATCACACTAGTGACTCATAAATCATTCTGTGATCAACCACTCACTATAGTTGTCCCCACCACAGCTGTTTCCAGTCAATGAGCTCACAAATTAACAGAAACTATCAGTATTAGTTGCAAAGAGTACTTCTACTTCATACTATTAAATTTCATTCCTTGCATATTATTCTAGCCCTTACAGTCATCCAGGTATTCCTGGGTATTGCAGCCTTCTGTGTTACTGATAGACGTATTTATGTTATTGGCAAACTCAACTATCAAACTTGTATCTCCATTCTAAGCTTATTAATGAAATTATTAAACTGTTTAATGACTGACCCTTGAAGAGCTCCAGTAATCAGACTCTCATAACAGCACTTTCCCTTTCAATGCCACTTGTTATTTTTCTCATTGCAATATAGTGCTTTCAATAATTAGTGAGCATTGATTATGATGTGCACGAATGCAGTCATTAGGTAGAAGTCCTGCAGAAATAATATGTTCTTATTTAGGTAAAGACTGTCTAATGATGCATGTTTACCTACTAATTAATGTAAGGATTTCTATAAATCTATGGCTTTTTTTAATAATCAAAAAAGTATTTTTCTACATTTGCAAACACTAGTTGAAAACACTAGTTGAATCTGATACATAATACTAAGAAGTATGGAGCATTAAACTCTGGGGTTTTGCTATTATTAAAGCAAGACTTTTCATTTCATAAATGACAAAATATTTTAGATGTTTCATTTTGAAAAATCCTGCCTTTTTTCATTACTGATCTAAATTTGAAAAAAATTGAAAAGACCCAAATGTTAAGTGGAATAAATGAATAAAATTCTAAATGACTCACAAGAAAATTTGGTGCGTTTTTTTTTTTTGGTGAATCCAAACTAAGACAAACATATTTTGAGTAGAAAAAAACAAATCAAAAAAACAAAAAGCAAAACAAGTCTTTTGGATTGTCATAAAATTAAGGTACTTTCTGATTGTTTCAATTTTGCAACAGAACAACAGCAAAAAAAAATTATTTAACCCACCTCTAGTTTTATAGGCAGCATGAATTCTGGTGTCTTCATATGCTGACCCCACCATTTTGCAGGTTTAGTGTTCTTCAGAGCAAAATTTAAAATTAAATAGCAGGTAGCAGAGACAGCTCTGGTCTTAAAGCTCAGATTGTGTCACACTACCCATGAGCACAAATTCTGGAGAAGGTTGGACTAATGGAGGAGTGACAGCACCTCCCAATCTTCCATCTCTGCAAGAAAGCATTTCATGCAGGGACAAACACAGTGCCATGCATATAAACAAGCCTGTAGTTCTAAGATGAAGACATAAAAGTATACATCAAAAGCCACATGCACATTTGAGGTAATGTTTTTGTACTAGTTCTCAGAAAAAGCTAGGAGAAGCTTAAAACTAAGATAAAAACCCATTACAAGCAAGCAACCATGTTGAGATGGTGGGCCATGAGGGAGAAAAATTAGTCAACGAAAATCACCCATGAAAGTATTGTATCACATGCATATAGCAGAAATGAAAAGTTGTTTACTGAAATGGGAAAAGATAAATCGTCATACCTATCAGTTAGGGATGGTTTGCAATACAACTCAATATTTATTCAAGGGCATAAAATGTCATGCTGCTTTGCCTAATTAACTACTGGCAGAAACATTTATCAAATAAAAAACTCTACAGATTTGTACATTAGGTATTTTTAAAAAATCACTCTCTAAGAGATACTTTATGTCAGAGTGATCGCATGCACCCTAGCAACCAGGATGTTATTGAAATTCTACATACAAGTACATGAGTCATTCTAAGAGATGTAGTAAGTCTAATAATGAATGTTTAATGAACAGCAGAATCAGTAAGATTTTATAAATATGCAAAGCTTGGTAAATTAATTTTTTTCATAAATGTGCTGATAAGAAAGGATAAATAACTGCTCTTTTATTTTTCAAAACAATGTTAAGCAATGTTTTCTATGTTGTCATTCCCCTTATTTGCCATCTGAAGCTTTTTACACAGCAACTTCACTTATATGAATTGTAAGGATTTGTTCTAAAAACATCTATCATACCTCTCTTATCCTGCCCAAATCTGAAAGAGCCTCCTTTACTCCATGTACTGCTGTGTGGGTACAAGTGTCATATATCTGTGTTACAGAAAGCAATCATGTAGTATACTTCACATGCCTTTCCTGATGCTTCAGCTCTGATCTTTGATGTATGGAGGCCTTACACAGGTTTTTAAGAGTGTTCTGTAGTTATTGCAAACAATTTGCACAATGTGGTGCTTCAAAGATCACCAAAAGGCATTTGGGGAGGGGGTGGGGGGGAAGAAAGCAAAAGAGTGAAAATAAAATTAAATCCCAAAGTAAAATTTCTTTCCACCTAAGGATCTGAATAGGTCCTGTTTAATGACAATACTGTTGCATTTATTTCAAGATTGAACACCAGCTACTTGGGATTCTTTCCTAAACAGCAGTCTAAGTACAAAATAGCCTATAACAAAGTCTACAGCAACATATGGCAGAAATGTTTGCTTAAGTAGGAAGTAAAAATGCACTTTTTTTAAGTCTTGTATGAAGTACTCAATGTATTATGTAATTGCAAGGTTTGAGGTTGAAACGAAAGAGCACTGATGCATTCTAAAATGTCAGTTCTCATATTCCTAGCACAGACAACATATTTACTTCTCCTTACTATTCCAACCTGTATTCATTAGCTAACTGTACCCATTAGCTACTGTGTTTCATGCTAATTTGCATAAAGCATCAGTTAATGTGACCTTACTTTTGTTCTTTTTAGTACTCAGTCATTAATAGATGCTGTGTATGCTAATCATACCTTGCCAAAGCTTTTTTTTCCCTGAATATTTCCTTTATGAATTAGGAACAAATTCTGCTTAGTTATCAATCAGGTAGGAAAATTATTCTGAAGTTTCTGAACATTGTACATGCCTAGAATAGTGCATGAAAGAGAAATAGGCCTTTGTAAACACACTATACAGAAGACAAAGACCTAAAAGCAACTGGAGGAGAGAGGTGGCTTTGTCAGACTTGCTACTGATTTAACTTAAAGTGAGAATGACAGACACCTAATCCAAATTAAAATAAGTTCCACTGACTGTTCCTCATAACTGGCACAGTGGGATCACTGTTCTAATAGTCCAAAGCACAGCATGCATTTTTCATGCAAAAATGAGACAACAACAGTTATGGTTAAGCCAAGGATGGCTTTTTTAAAGTTCAGAACTTTTATTTATAGACACTAAACTTGAGGAATAAATTCATAACTTTAGTCTCTGCTGAAAGAAAAGCAGAGGTAAACAGCAGCTAAGAGAGGTATTGTGAATGAAAACCTGTCACTTTTTATGATGTAACTGAATCTAGGGTGTGGTTTGTGCTTACTCTCTTAACGTAGAACCCATCCCTTGGTCTGTTTACAGTAAGGTACTGAGCAAGCCAGGATTTTATAGCTCTTTTGAACTATCTGAAAAAAACCTATCAGCACTTATCAGCACTTGCACCACCAACAACATCAAAACTAAACAGAATTTCTCAATGTAGTTTTCATTCTCAATTTAGAAAAAGGAGAAATAGTAAGTCCATATTAACTTTTAGGATGCTTGCATTTTCTAAATATCCAAAGAAACGAGTGCTTAAGAAAAGACTCCTTAAGAAGAATTCTTAAGATTATGAGAAATTCGTAACTCAGATTTATTCTTCATAAAGAGTATTTTATTTGATTGTTTTCATCCCAGTTTTAAATGATCCAGAAGAAGATGTAGCACTTTAAACTGTCCACAGAGTTGATAAACAAATCCCCTCTGATCTTCAGGAACATTTCAAAGAGTTATCTATGAACAGCTCTATTTTCTGGTCTATTGGTGAATGTAGTCCTCAGATGTTTCTGTTCTGGTTAATTATAGAACAATCAACCACTGGAATACTGCACTATGTATTGGAATTGATTTTTAGACACTTTCATGGACATCAGCATGCTAAACACTGTAAAGACAAGTGCTTGCTCCTGCCAGACTGAACTGTGTCTAAACAGGCAAAAGGGGAAATGGGAGATGCGAATTTGACCAAAATTACGGAACTGACTAATAGCAAATAAAGGAACCAAGATTTGCTTCATTTAAGCCTGATAAGCAGTGGATCATGCTGCTTTTTACCTGTAGAACTTACAGAGGAAACTAAATACTCCATTTTTCACTTGCTAAAATGTGGATAGCACATCAAATGAGGACACACGTTTTTGAACACTGTTTTGCTCACTCTGGTTTCCTAAGGAAATGAAACTTGTGTGATCATGGTTGGTGTGTATGGGTGCCTGCACATGTGTTCAAGTAGTAACTTTCGAACCTGTTAGTAGCAAAATTGGACACAAAGTATTGGTCTGAAAAATAATGTAATTCAAAGGTAATGTAATACAAATGTTGTGAAATACAGGGAACTGTGGATGCCAGACTGTAGCCTGAGAGAAAGAAAATTCACGTGACAGAAATCATACTACTTTAGTTTTTATGTTAACAGAACTGCTCTTCAGTTAGGTTTTAGAGTTTTCCTCTATATTAAGAAATCTACTACTTAAAATCCAACAACAAAATGGAATCTCATGAAAGTAATGCAGCATTAGGAACTGGAGACTAAAAGGAAGAAAACCAAAGTATTATTCATAATAAAACAATGAACTAGAGTAACTGCTCATGCCTGGATGACATGTGGAGCTCTGCTTTCAGCCTGTGGGCATCCTGTCTCCATGAACAGCCACAAGACCATTTAGTTTTCCTCTGTGCTTCAGAGGGTAAAACTGGTGGTAGCAGAAAGCCCCACTGCTGTATTTAAAGGAAGGAGGAAACAGAGATGAAAACTGGAGTGAAGCTATGTTCATAATTGAGATTATTTATGTTAGTAATCTCAGATGCTATAATTAAGCAAGGTCTACTCAAAAATATCAGTGTAGACAAGGTCTCATTGAGGCTCGGGGAAAACAATGATTCAACTTCTAACATTAGAACATGCAGTTTGAGCATCTGTCTCATGTCAGAACTTACTTGCTCCTTGACAAGCACTGCTCCTGTTCTTAGCTGGTGAGATACATTGCCAACAGTATGTGAATGAAGCTGGTGGCAGGGTACCTATGTTTCATTTGAGTACTGTTAAGCAGGTCAGAAATTTTATTTCCTTTTTCAAAACAGGGGTTCCAGTATAATTCAGTTTTCCACCCTCACTAATGCAAGCACCTATCAACCAAACCAAAGCACACAAGCTCCATTGTGTCACACACACTCAGCATAAGCGTAAAATGGAAGGAGAGAGCCTGAAACTCTAAGACCTTTTTATGTGGGAAGGGCTAGCAAATGTTTTTATTCTGGTTGCTATAGTAATGAGTACAGCTGATTGTGCAATCACTGCAATTACATATCCAAAAAGCATGGAACTTTCAAACAGTAGCAATACAACTGCAATGCGAGAAAGTGATGTAATCAAGGAAAGATGGAAGGAGAAGTCAACAGCATGCATTATAATGTGTTTATGATGAAATATTTGAGAGAGGAAGGCTGGCTCTTGGTTAAGATGTTAGCATTTTTGACATCTAAATTCAGTATTTTGCTCTTCTACAGCTTTCTTCTGTGAGCTTGGCCATGTCATGCAGTTCAGATCCAGTGAAACACAGTATTGACTGGAAATTATGAACAGTAACAAGCCACTTTGAGCACTTGGCCTTGGAGCAGAATCCAAAATCTTAAACTACTTATTGACAAGAGGCTGTATTCTGAGCCAGGAGCTGCTTAACATAGTTAATATTAATTCCTTCTGAGAGATGATATCTTAAATTATATCATCTGAGGTGCATAAGTGGTGTTTGCTGAATAGAGGCACCTCTTTTACTTGAGGGTTCTGGAATCTCTCCACAAGATTGCCTTCAAATGGCAAGGAAGTCAACACTCTTTTTTTGTAATGAATTTAAATGCAATGACTCAGATGCTAGGAGCCCTCATAGAGATGCTCTCACTCATAGACAGTGCTCTAGTATGCATTATATGAAACACCTAGGTTCAGTTCCTTCCACTGTCTGTGGAAATTCCAGTCTTGCCTGCCCCGTCTCAGTGGAAAAATGTCTTAAATGCCAGGCTGTAGGATATCTAAAAGGGAAGAGTGCTCTCACTGTCTCCTATTTAATAATTAAAAAACTTTGTGTTTGCAGGGAATGCACACAACAAACATTAACAAAGCCAACTACTAGAACACTTTCTTGGGAAGGGGAAAAATTAGGCTCTATTTCTGTTATATTTAATATTAAGTAGTCCTTGGATGAAGCTGTTCAAGCAACATAGTCAGAGAAGCAAACAGCCTATGGATTTTGATTGCTAGGGGCTTACTAGCCTTTCCAGAAACAGAGCTTTAGATGCCACCAGATTAAGGAATCAGCTATGTCAGAGTATTAAGAATTTTACCTTGGATCTGAAGAATCTGTAATACAAAATACTCTATGGACTGAGATGTCAATCTTGCTGAACAGTTGTCCATTAGTAAAATGACAATGTTGGTAGTTCCCTATCTCAGGTTCTGTGTGATTAACTACATTAAAATTGTGATAAAATTACCACCATATGGCCATGGAAGATAAAAAGTACAACTGTCAAAGATTTCACAAAGTTAAAAAGCTTCAAATTAGAAGACTCCTTTAAGCAATTTTTCAAAGTATCAAAAAGATTAAAAGAATTAAGCTTGCAAAAAACATAGTATTTAATCAGTCAAAGGACTTTGATTGTGGGAAGTTTTTGTTGTTTTTTAAAATATATTACATAAATAAGTTGCCGAGAACTTTGAATAACTGTCTTGCCAAATAATTTGCTTTGGGAGAGACAAAGAGACAGGTGAGATACTAAGAAATAAAAGGGAAAAAGAGACATTTGCACAACAGATAAAATGAAATAAAAAAGATAAAAAAACCCCAAACCCATACCACCACTCCACCCTCCCCACACCCAGAAAAAAAAGACCAAAAAAGAAAAAAAAGAAACCAAATAAAAAACCAAACCAAACCGAAAAAGTCCTGGTCTACACATAAATGGCAGAAAATGAAAGAGACAAGACACATGATTGAGATAAGCTTGTTAAATAGCTAGGGTGACCTCCTGAATTTCCTCTTATCCCTGATGTTTCCCAAACCACCGGGATTAGAGTTCAAGGAACAGAAGAATGAGGTAATGATGAAAGTAGTGCTGAAGAACACAAGCAATACTTGAATAGGTGGCCGCATATTAACTTGACCTGTATATACATAAACACAGGCAGTTAAAATAAAACACGAAAACAAAAGGGAAAAAAAAAAAGAGATAATTCTTTCAGTCCTGTGTGGTACATCTAATCATCTTCTGCAGTATACACAGTTCCAAGTGAACAACTATGGAAGTATAAATTAAGTCAAACATTAAAATTGTATCTCTCTTTAAGCATCATCACCACAGCTATTAGCATAGAATAGCCTTGGAAATTCGTATGAAAACGAAATGGTCTAGTACATCTACATACTTGCCCAACTTCTAATGGTGATGAACAATGTTGTGAAGTCAGCATTGTCTGTGAATGCTTCTCACTGGTGGGTCAAACTGAATCCTCAGTAACTAGAGCACACTGGTTACACAACTGGTGCACAAATACACTGGCTGTCAGAGAAATCATAAAAGCTAGGTAAAAGCTAGGTAAGAGGTATAAGGTACTGAGCCTTAACAAGCAATTACTTCTACAGGGTGCTACTATCTATTTTTTGCCACATATCCTGCAAAGAATCTGAGGGATCTATAGACCTGTTTTATTTCAGAGTTTGAACTATTTTTTCATTGCCACAACCACAGACAAAAGCAATTAAACAGCCTTCCTGTCTGAATAGGAATAATTTGCACCTTGTAAAATAGTGACTTGAATATTGGAAGAATCTGACATTTCCATTTAAGCACAACTGTCCTTAGAATCATAGAATGGTTAGGGATAGCAAGGACCTTAAAGATCATCTAATTCTAATCCCTCTGCCAAGTTGCTCAAGGCCCTGTCCAGACTGGCCTTGAGCACTGCTAGGGATGAAGCATTTATCACTTCTTTGGGCAACCCATTCCAGTGTCTCACCACCCTCACAGTAAGAACTTCTTCCTTATATCTAACCTGAACTTCCCCTATTTAAGTTTGAACCCATTACCCCTTGTCCTGTTGCTACAGTCCCTGATGAAGAGGCCCTCTGCAGCATCCTTGTAGGCCCCCTTCAGATACTGGAAGGTCCTTTATTGTCATTTCTCTCTCCTATGGAAACACACATTAAACTTTTTTGTCCACATTCTTAAATAATATTCTGTAACTGATGTTGAGAATAATAGTGTTTGGCATGTTCTTAAAGTGATGTAAATCAATCAGCATTAAGAATACTAGTTGAATTACTCTAACTCATTCGTCACACAATTTATTGGCAAAGTTTTTTGCTCCTCCTCTTTGTTTTCTGCCCTTTTAAAAATAGATACCATTAAGTTTAAACTCAAATTTTGAAATGTGCTTGTATTTGACAAAGAAATATCACACAAAAAATTTTCTGTAACCTGTGAGTCATCCTGAACAAACAACCCTTCCCTTCAAAATTCCAAAGTGATGAAATAGGACAGGTAGATAGGAAAAGAGAAAACACACCCAAACAACCACTTTTCAGACAGAAATAGAATCTCAAGCGTTCTTTATTATATTATTTTCAGGTTGTCATAAGACTTCACTGTTCATATTTATATCAGTGGATTTTCGAAGCTTTCAAAAGTTTT
This sequence comes from Nestor notabilis, assembly GCF_000696875.1. Lineage (NCBI taxonomy): Eukaryota > Metazoa > Chordata > Aves > Psittaciformes > Psittacidae > Nestor > Nestor notabilis. Next base: position 8,850 of record NW_009921604.1, on the reverse strand, counting down.
AAAGAAAGGTACTGCTAACGCTTTTGTACAGATGATCAAAGGGGCAAAGAAAAAAGCTGCAAACTCATGATTTTGGGAAAAAAACCCCAAAACTCAAGATTCTAAGTTTTTTTTGTGTTTTCTTTTAGGGTTATTTTGGGTTTGGTTTGTTTTGGTTTGTTCTTAAAAGAAAGGCTATAAAAAAGTTTTGGATACTCTACCTAACCCTCTTCCAGTCTGACTACCGGAAATCTTAGCACTAAAGGTGCTCAGCATTATCTTGACAACTGTGCATTGTTTTCTAAGTTAGGTGTTCACAGAGATACCTATAATTAGAGACTAAGTACCTGAAACTAAAAGTGTACTTGTGTTAGGGCTTTACAAGAACCCTTTAACATTACCCCTTGAAGAGCTTCTAACAAATAAGGATTTCTTTTAAACCAGAGTAATTGACAGCATACGAATTTTTAGCCTGTCCCTGTTTAGCATTTTAAAATTGGTTTTGGTATATATTTGTACTTATATTCTGTTCAGTACTGCTATGGCTACTCTACCTGATTAAAATGGAAGGCAGCAGTATATAATGCTTCTAACCCAGAAAAGTGACAGTAATGCTTGACAATATTGTTGTTCTGAGTGATCCTTTAAAACAGGAAACCATACGCACTGCTTCAAAGCTGAGAAGATAAGGAGGTATAAAACTGGGAGAAGGAAAAGATCTTAAGAGTTCAAGAAAAAAGAAAACTTGCATCATTTGAGGTCTAAGTAATTGCCATTTCCCTATATTCATTTTACATCTAGCCACAGTGGACCACAAAACAAAGGTGGTCCGTCATCTCCCTGCTCACTCAAAATTTTCTTTATTGCATTCATCTGCCTGAACCTGCTCCTAACATGACTTATTGCACAGTGTCTATTAAATCCAGAAAACTGAGGAACAGGTTTTACATTCCCTTCATGTAAGTAGAAATCTGATGATATCACTGTAGGAGTACTAAGTATTCTATAACAAGTCTAAGCACAGTTTTTCTGGTATTTTGGTCACCCATTTCTTCAAGGTATTTTCTCCATTCATTCTTACTAACTGTAATAACTAGAGACTGACCAGTGCATATCCTGATGACACTCTTCAGGAACGAAGTAGAAATTCAACGAAGTAATTGTTATGTATAACAATTTTTGTAAACAGCTTTAAAAAAAACCAACATTTCTTTTTTTTGTTCTGACTAGCTTCAAATATATTATGAAATATCAGTTCTGTTCAAACAAAAAGGCATCAAATAAATTCTTCAGTCAACCACCCTTCCTTCTGCAATACTTGTGAAGCAAATAACCTCCAGGTCAAGCTGTAAGTATACAAACCAACTGAGAACAAGAGACACATGAGAGACAAATGGAATGAAT
>NW_009921604.1:0-7436 GCF_000696875.1 Nestor notabilis | reverse complement strand
TTCCCTTTATACATACATATGCCTGGTAAACTTACCATTTTCAGCCCATAACTAAGACTATTTTTTTTTTCTTTTTAAAGAACAGTCAACTTACTGTTAATTTTTGTATAAATAACAACAGAAGACACAAAGCCCTTGGCAGCCACTGCTATTACCTGCAGTCACACTGCTTTTGTTTTCAGTCCTGTTCTGTTTCCTTCTGATCCCCCTAGCAGCAAGGGCTCTGGTGAGTTGCTGGAACGGATTTGAGGGAAGATGCTCTTCTGCCCCTCTCCTCTCATTTCCTCTCTTCTCCAGCTGACTCACATACTGAGCAGAGAAACAGAGGGGCAAGCCAAACCTGGTGAGACGGCAAAACAGCATTTCCCTTAAAATAATGCAAAAGGAAAGAGAGACCCTCAGCAGAGGAGAAGGATAAGCCGTGTCTGGGTGGCATATCATGTCCACTTACATTTTCAGCACTCAATCCATTGTTCAGTTTAGATCAGCACAACCTTGCACTTTGATGCGAAATCCCCTTGGAAAATATTCCTGCCCTGCAGATGAGATCAGAAAGGGCAGAGAAACACCACTTCCTACACACCCACATCCTGTGAAACCCCTGTGATGACTCCTCATTCCTCTTCACCTCGACTGTCACTCCTGTTTCTTCACACGATCCTTACCACTGATGTTGTCACTGCAAATATGAAGGGCAAAATCATTAATACTGCCCCTGAACACTGCCACAGCAGAATTAAACTTTGCCCACTCAGTCTGGAAATTTTGAACCAGCTCTGTCAGAAACAAACCACATGGAAATCACATCTACATTTCTTTCCAGCTTGAAGAAGTACTGTAATATTAGCTGCTATTTGCTAAACAGAAAAATTTGAAGTAAATATTACATTAAACAACCCTCACACACGCTTCTGTGAGCCAAGCTTTCATCCAGTGATACTTTCAAAAGGACTGTTATATCCACAACAATTTATCTTTGAAACTACTTGCAAAAGGTTAAAACAATACACTTAATGTATTTCTAGTGCAGAGTGTCCTGCCTTTTGCAGCTGATCAAGAGCTATCCTCTAAAGGAAGTAGCTAATCACTGTCTGCTTGGAAAATGTTTACAAAGGGACATTTGGGATGATGTTATCTACATCCTGATTAAGTAGCTGTTTTATTCTTTTAAATCAGATGGTGAACCTAAAAGAAGTGTTCTTAGTAGTATTGTTATGCTTTTCCTTTCTGTATCTTGAGTCTCACTGTTTCTGGACAGTAGTTATTTCAAGGGTACCACTTGTTTTTCACCTTGTCTATCCATACTTTGTATGCATGCATTTTAAGAAAGAAAATGTTGCAGTATGGTTGGGGTTTGGGTAGAGTGGGAGGATGAGATTAATTTTTGTGCAATTCTTATCAAAATCAATAGGTAAATTGCATGTACACATAAGCATCCTGATGACCTGAATCAAAACTGATCAAGTATGTTAATTCTGAAAGACCATAACAGAAAGGAAACTATTTTGCTTTCTTTTGTACTACTGAAGGGAAATAGAATTTATAATAAATAAAAGCTTTTATCTTTCCCTGATGACCGAATTAAATGTGGTTTTGGTTTTAGTGATGCAGACACAGATTTTAGTTAGCAATACCATTACCTTTCAAGGCACATTGAAGTATCATAATAGCCCCGCTGTGTGTTACTTCTGAAACAGCTGGACATTAATGCAAAGTAAGCAGATGATCCTTGTACGCGGATGATCAGTGCTTACTGTATTTCAGCATTCTCCTAAATAGGAAAACATCAAATTCTTTAATCAATGGAAAGGCTGAGGTATTACTTGTAGGACTGAGCCTCAAAGCCATACAAATCAAACTGTGCTTCTAATCAGAAGAATGTCTAGCTAGTAACATTTTCTGTTGTACTAGTCTGGATGTTTTTACATATTATCAAGATATATGTTCATTGCTTTTCTTACTGGAACAATTAATTTTAGTCCACTATTACTTAAACTCTTTCATATTAAAAACAACCAAAAAAATGATGTAACAGTTTCAGTTACACATAGCTGACAGTGCACGACTATTGCCAATTAGCAGCTTGCAAATTATCTGAACAAACAACTAATGACAAATTTAGGTACAGTTCCTAAAGTAAATGTTAGACTCTGGTGACTCTCAAGTCCTTTAGGGAGTCCAGGGTGAAAATAGAAGAAGAAATTTAGTTATTAAAAATTACAAAATATCTAAATTTTCCTGGACTGGTTCACTTCTTTTGTAAGATTTGTCTGAAGAGAAGAAAAAGGGAAGAGGAATTTGGCCATTTTGGGGGGATTCATCTCTGCTCAGACTCCTGATCAGGGCTCAGTGCCTGATGCAGCAGTACCTGATGGATCTCAGGCACTGATGCACTGTATGCACTACCTGATGCATATATCCATCTATTAGAGCCACATTTCCTGGACTGAATGCAAAACCTCTAATTTGGGTTGTAAAATCGTGCACTCATGTATACAAGCACTTTCACAAGCATAAATACAATTATTTTCAGAGTATTACTAAGCAACTGGATAAATTCTCACCAGCACAGCTGCAAGTAGAAAAGATTTTACAAATCGTCTTTGTGAAGTACACTGAGATTGTTTTTCCCATTTAAAAAGTGGAAGCAGAGGCAGAAGGGAAAGGCCACAGAAGTTGTGGTACTTGAAATGAGACAATGATGACCTGTTCAAAAACCTAATTAGCATTACTTAGTAATTTTCATGATTAAAGCACATGTTTTTATTTAATTTTCACTAGTGAATTCTCAGATTTGTGCAGTTTCTGCAGGTAAAAGAATGCCCCTTCATCATCAAAAACATGAGGAACAGTTAACAGATATGCAGAAAGCTCTTTTCAGCATCATTACTTGAAGGGCAAGGGACTCTAGAAGATGCACAAGCTGTTTTCAATTATCTCAGCCATCAGACCACAACTGTACTTCTACAACCTTCTTTCCCTATTGAATACAAGCCTTCTGTAACCAAAACAGTTAAAAATGACAACTCCCATCAGGATGCCTCCTTATTTGCCCCAGCTACATATCCATACTATGATCTGAATGGAAGCAGAGTTGCTTTGGAAAACATTGTATCTTGTTTTATAGTTAAAGGCGATATTGACAACTATACACACAACAAAACAGGAATCTCCTAATTTTGGAGCAGACAATTGTTGAAGGGATTATTCCATGATAACACTATCATAACTTCAATAGCTTAAAGACTCAGTCAGGAAAAGATCTATAGGTAGAGACAATGACTTTTATTAGACCAACTAGTGTAATATAGGAAAAAGTAGACAGATATCCAGATGTTGCTATTTTAAAAGTTTAGTAAAGCTTTCAACATAACTTCCTACAATATTCCTGCATTCAGTTTGGGACATTGAGGTGTGGATGGGTGGACAACTAGATACTCATCTAGTAAAAAGCTGTTTGAATGGTTAGGCTCAGAGGGAATGGTTGTACCCTAACTGGAAGTTGGCAGGAAATAGCACAGCGGTCTATCCTGGGACCTGTCCATTTTAGCACTCTTACCAATAGTCTTGGAGAGGTGATGTGATACACTCTCCTCAAGTTTGCAGGTAGCATCAAATTGAAACAACAATTCAGCACACTTTAGGGCAGAGCTGCCATTCAGAGAGATCTAGACAGGGTGGAGGAATGGACTGACGGGAATTTATGTAAAATTCAGCAAGGACAAATGCATAGTCCTGCACCTGGGAAGGAAGAGACCCTTTCACCAATGTAGGCTGGGGACTGACTGGCTGGGGAGCAGCACTGCTGGGAAAAAGGTGGAGGTGTTGCCAGGCAGCAAGCAACACGAGCCAGCCATGTGCCCTCCTGACAGCAGAGAAGGCCAACAGCACCCTGGGCTGTATTCACAGGCACAGAGTCAGCAGATCAAGAGAACTGATTACACCATCTCTACTCAGCACTCCAGACTAAGCCTAGTTCTAGGCTCCTCAGTACAAGAAGGACATTGACATACTCCCCAGAGGGCAACTGAGATTGTTGGAGGCTGGAGCAGTTGCCCTGTGAGAAGATGCTAAGGGAACTGGGCCTTTTCAGCCTGGAAAAAGATGGTGTTCAGGGGATGTAATAGCAGATAGGCTGTACTTCTGAGAAGGTTATTGAAAAGGACCAAGGTTCTTCACAGCAGTGTATGTCAGGAGTATGAGAGACAACAAATAAACTAAAATCAGAGAAGATACTGATCAGATATAAGGAATTTTTTTATTATTTTTTTTTTTAGCCATAAGAGCAGTCAAACATTACAACAGGTTGCTCAGAGAAACTGTGCAGTCTTCAGATTTGGGAGGCTTTCAATATCCAACTGGATAAAGCCCTGAGCAACCAGGTCTGATCCCACAGCTGGCCGTGCTTTGAGCAGGAGGCTGGACCTGAGGTCCCTTCCAAATTCAGTCATTTCATGATTCTGTGATTCTCTCCAGAAATCTTCAAGTCTGCTCAAAACCTTGTCTTTTGCTAACTGTGCCAGTTGGTCTGATAAAAGATACTGCCTTTAACTACAGACTATGTCTTGCCTATAATTTCCAAGACTAAAAACCATAGATGTTCCATCAAATGGCAGCATGTTTACACCTACATGGATCATTACTAGGACTGGACTCATTCAACCCATCCCACAAACCTTTTGAACTGGCAAAAATGACTCACAAGTAGCTGTAATGATCAGCCTGAGTGCTCACTGAGAGTGGTGGGGAACCCACGGCTCGCAAATAAACCTAAGAAATGCTCTGGCTAAATCCAAAACCAGTGAGAGACGGGTACTCCATGCTCTACTCTAGGTTCTGGCAATTTTCCTAAGCTTTTCCTATTCCTCTTCCATCAATTCTAGTCTTGTCTCTTTTCCACTTTGTTCAGCAAAACGCTAACTACTGCACGTTAATGGGTTTAACAGAAGCAGCCTTTACAGAAGAAATGCCAGTATAGAGTTGGATAGATAGATCTGTTAGTAGCATAGCTACTAACTTTATAAGATGTCTTGCATATAATGTACACAAAACCTACGGTCCTTAAATGTAAGGAGGCACTGGCTACTGGGTGCTATCAATTCCTTGTTTTTTGCAGAAAAGCTAGAATCTCAGAGGCATTCTACTGATAACCCAATCACAACTCAGATGAAAGCATTATTTTCATGTGCAATTGCTAGCAGGCCCTCACTGATTACTTGGTAAACCCAACAATTCTGATTACTATCTAGTTTACATAACCTATGCTGGCTTTTCACACAGTGACTCTTCATAGCTTTCCATTTGGTGTCCTCGCCACTTATGTTAACAAGCTTTTCTCCTTTTCTGGAACTGCTTCCTAAACTAGATTGCTCAGCTTGCCTTCATAGTGTTGTCTACTGACACTGGCATCTAGCAGATGCTCTGTCAGCACCAAGGAACGTTCTTATACATGATCCCAGAAGGACACCGAAAAGCTTTAGGAATCAGGCTATGATCATTACACAATGATGTGTGTAAAATAGATCTAAGTAAAAGCGATTGGGAAAATGCATGGTCTTGCTTCTCTTGCCATTGCTTGGTTGTGGCAGTGGTTGAGCTAATATGAGCAGGTGGAGAAATGAATTAAATAATCGATGCTGTATGGCAGAACATGTATCATTTTTAGTTGGGTTGGGGTTTTTGCCTTAATTAATTTTTGTGTGCAACTCACTGTGTGACTGTACAAGCTCCACTACTTGGACCACTTTACAGTGGTAAAGAGCAGGAATATGGACCCAGGAAAGACGGCAAATTAAATGAGCTTAAAGCAGATACGAAAGCATAGCTTAAGAAAATTATTTTCAATCTGCTTCAAGGCCAAACTAGGTTTGTGGACCTGCACTAATTTGGAGGGATAAAGGCATATATTGAAGCACAACAGAATTTCAAAGATCTGACTTGCCCTTGAGGCAGTAAGCTGGCTCCAGTGGTAAAATCCAATTTATAAGTTACTATTATTGCAAGATCTTCCAGGAGTATGAGCACAAGAGTATAAAACCACCTGTCTGGTCATGTTCCCTTAGGAGCAATACGGCTCATTCTCCATCCTAGCCATCATCATCTCGCAACTCTGTTAGCATGGCTCCTTTGGATTATATTTTAAAGCAATCATCCACTGATTGAAGCTCTGAGAACAGAATAAATATCTTGCCTTTCCACAGAGCAAATCTCTGATCCTCTGAGGACACAAAACAGGCATAAATCTACTTTATAGTAGAAACACACTTCATCTGAAGAACGTTATGTTGAAGGATCAGTATGTCAGGCTGCTGTGTGGGCATGTAAGTTACAATTTAATTTTTGCATGAGATTGTGTACTGTAAGATTTACGTGTGAATTTCCTTCTGACCACAAAGGTAGAGTATTCTTTCTGTCAAACCTCCATTTATTTGTGTGTGTATGCACACACACTAACTGCTCAAGGAGAATGCATCAAAGAAAAAGCAAAGATAGCTGGGATGCACATCTCTGAAGGAGAATTCATCCAGGAAATTGGTTTACCAACATAATTGCTACAGATAATATCACAGACCCTGTGACCTGTGGTCTTGGATATATATTAATGTATTTGTATTTGCTAAACAACAGTGACCTTCGAGCTCTGTGCTAGGAATGAGATGAAAACTTACTCAGAAGAACATCACCTACTGAATCCGATATGATTGCAGAAGTATGTGGGGTTTTTCCTTTTACCTGGAGGTTTTCAGCAAAGCAAAAGTCAGGCTCACACAGCTCCTGCTGTGATAATGGCCATTACCACTCCCTCTGAGAAAATGCCAGTGAACTGCACCCTTTGCAATATTGATCATTTTGGAGGCCTAAAGAGAAATGTACCCTGATTGTTGGCAGGGAATCATTCTGAATACCTGAACCAGTTAGTCTTAAAATTGAAGAAACAGCTTATGAAAACTGTCTGGATCTCAGTGTGAGGCCCAATAGCATTCTGATGATTGAGTAATTTCTAAGAACATAAACTGAGGTCTCAAAATAAGTTGTTGACAACACAGCAGCTGGAGTTCCCCATTACCCAGTACTTTTGTACTGCTCTGTGGAGTGTATTTCTCAACAGAAAACCATTTGGTCAAACTGTAAGTTGCAGGATATGGGGCAAGTTTGCCTTTTCAGATTTTCTGCCTGGTTATTTCTCCTCAGAAGTAAAGAAGTTGTCAATGCTGAGTTGGAAGAGCTCTCAGGAACTCGTGACTGTGGTACAAGGACCATGAAAACTAGTGGGTCCCCATTCCTTGCTGTGCTGTTATACTCGAGGGACGGTGTAAGGTGCCAAATAATCAGTCTTTAAAACAGTAATTATCAGTGTGGGTGTATAACCTCTGTGCGCCCACCTCAGCATCCCGCAGATACTGACCATACCACGGGCTGGGGGCGCCGCGGGCTCC
>NW_009921603.1:45259-70433 GCF_000696875.1 Nestor notabilis | reverse complement strand
CGCGTATTGCTGAGGTGCCCCTGCAGCGTTGCGCCTTCCGCAGCGTTGCGCCTTCCGCAGCGAAGCCAAGGGCTGGGGGGCGACCGTGCGTGGCTGTGCTGCGGGGGAGCTGGAAGCGGGAGTCCCGCAGGGAAGTTACTGCCCAGGGTGACAGCGGCTTAGCGTGGTGTGTGGTGGGGGAAGCATTCGCGTTCCTTAGTCTTCAGATGGTGAGTGTGGAGGTAAAACGCTGTGGAGCAGCAGTGTGTCGGCCCTGGCAGGTCCCCGAGTGCTGCAGTTACTTTGCTACAAAACCTGAGTACCAGCAGAGATGAGCAATGCTCCTGAAGTGAGATACCTGACCACAATGATCTTTCCAGTCAAAGACATAACGCATAGTGCAACTTCTGTATCTTGGAGCTTCACTTTCTTAGGATCAAACCAGGTGTTTCTGACAGCTGCGTGCTCCACCCTGCCGTTCCAAGGAGTAATGTCTATACAGTTTCACATCAGTTTAAACTCATTTAGCTTGTCATTGCTGTCACAGGGCTCTGCCTTCTCAAGAGGTTCCAGTTGTCTCTTGCTCAGATGCCCAATTTCCTTGTGTGATTTCATGGTTCAAGGAGCTTTTCTGGTTGGAAAAAAAAAAAAGTTTTATTTTTGTTGTGGTTAGGCTTCAGCCAATTCACTCTGCAATCGTACAAGTGTCAGCATGAGGTAAAACGGTAGGATTAAGATGTAGGAGGGTGAGAACATAGTAATCCTGATATACTCCACATTAAACAAATGTACAGGGTAATGCATTGGGTGTCTGTGCCTTCTCTTTTGTGGTAATTTTTTTTGGTCTCCTGATTGTCTTTGTAAGTAATCTTAAGAAATATTACGACTGTTCTAAATTCCTCAGCATCAGAAAAGATGTGCCATTGATAGTATTCCTCAGTCGAAAGGTGCAGTATGAGTTCAAATCTCATTAAACATGAGAGACCTTTTTCTATGCTTGTTTTACCTTGAGTTTTGACATTATTAACATCTCAGTAGTCCGGATGAGACCTAAAGCCACAGGAAGTCTGGTTTCATTACTCTCCTCCTTGCCATAGTAATCAGTTTGTATTTGCTCAATATATGATCCCATTGTCTTAATCTGTTGCGGACTTCAGTCATGCAAATTCTGACTACAGCATTCTAAATTAACTATTGTTCCAGTGTTCAGAGGCTGTTGATAAACATTTTATCTCTGGCAGAGTATTCTGGTGTCTGATCTGCAACAACATATCTAGATTAGGGACAAAATTATCAGAAACTTGCTAAATTCAGGGATGCAACTTGAGGTGGATGGTACCAATTTTTTCCGAGTGCCGTATTTAAGCATCATTATGAAATCTAGTTTGTCTTACACATAGCTTCCATGGCTGTGTGTTGCACCTGGGGAGTATTTGAGATCACATTTGCAGAAATACATGTCTAACTGAACTCTTAGAAAATGAAGAAAAAAAGCTGTATTTCTGTGGAAAGTTTGATTTAGTTTTTGTGATTTGGCTAGCAGCCCCCAGGAACTCTGTAGTAGAGGTCAGGATAGATTTAGTTCTCAGTGGTTTCAGCTTTCTCGTCTGCCTCCCTTTACCATTCCATACCTCCATGGTTACCTGCATTTCTGTTTCTGCAATAAGTGAGAGCATTCATCAGGTAACATCTAACTCGGTACAAGTCCTTCCTTATCCCTCAGGCATATGTTGTGTATTTAATTAGTAACATACTTGGGGAAAGACAAGTCTGCCAGTTTCTCTTCAGACTTCAGCTGGTGTATTAGATCCCATTGTATTTCTCTGCTTATAGTTCTATCATAGTATGCAGAGATGTGCTTAAAACTCCTTAAGTTATGTCTGCAATGAGACTGAGATAATATGTAAAGGATTACTTGAAGCTGGGATGGGGTGATAATAGCCCTGAAAGGCATCATGACACTGATATCTCTGTGCTCTCTCTCGTGTTAGTTCCTTTTTTTGGTGTATGCTGGCATAACTGTTAGGCCATAAATAAGGTAGGACCTAGTTGTGGTCCAAGTTAATGCTATAGCTGAGTTGCCTTTTGTAACTTGGTTTAAACTCAGGTTAGTTTCTTGATTTTTTTTTTTTTTTTGTTTTGTTTTTTTTTGTTTGGGTAGGGTTGCTTTGCTTGATTAGCTTTGGTGTGTAATTCGTAGTTGCTACAGAGATTTTTTTGGCATTTATTTTTGGGGGTTTTAACTCTGGCTTTGAAGGAGTTCATGTTTGGTTCTTTGGTTTTGTGAGGGATTTTTTTGTTTGTTTGCTTATGTCTAGATGTTTAATACCAACATCTTTCCATCTCTAAATTATTTAAGTGGTCTGTCCATGCACCTCGAAGTTTTATTTATGCTGCAGTCTTGTTCTGTTCATCTTTCATTCTTATAGTTTGCATTTTTCTTCTGTTTTCAGCTCTTTTCACCAAAACCTGTACTACTATACCATTTGGGGAAAGGTGACCAAGCAGCAGTAAGATGATAAGCAGTCATTTGGTTGCTGGAGTAGGTTGATCAAATCAAAGAGTTTCCAAAGAAGAGGGAAAATTCTTAAGTCATAATTACTTTTAAATATATTTCTCCATGGGTTATTGGAAATAAATTCTCTATGATGATTGGGTTTACTTTGGTGCATAAAAGCAGCTTAATATAGTAATGTAACTTCTGATTCAGGGTTGGACACACAGGTGGACATTTCTGCATGTCAATCATTATGAACGCTGGGCTCAAGTTGCTCAAAAGCTCAGTAAGTGCTTTCAACTTTCTACAAATAGCTGCTACCTGATTTTGTGTAGAAAGAAGCAAAGAAGAGTTCCTGGTGAAAGAATTCTAAATGGTGAATATAACAGCTTTTAGGTTGAAAAGAGCACCTCTAATCTTGGTTTTCTAATTTGGTCATTTCACAGTACTGCTCTGTCTCCAACTGTCTTTTTGTACAATGCATTTTTCTGCATGTACGTTTATACATTTTATGCATGTACAATACATCCTAGTGTCTTACTGAAAATCATAAATTATAGTCTATACCATACAACCCAGACCATGCATTGAGTGTGAGAGGGCGATTAGTTTGGTGATGTTTTCTAATTTTAGATGATGGTCAGTTCAGTTTTCAAATGGAAATTAAGTGTTCTCTTACACTGACAAACTGTTCCAATGACTTGATAAACCAGCCTACTTAGTAAGTTTTACTTACTAAATGTGTAATTCAATTCATTCTAAAAGGCTTATTTGAAATACATAAACCTAAAATATTTTCTTAAGCACACTTTTTTAGTTTATAATTTCCTGTCAAGACTAACTGGAAACGTCTAAGTATGTCATTATATTTTTTGTGTCAGTGGAGTTAATGCAATGAGATTAGTAACTTGGGACAAGAAATGCAGTTACATCTTCATTCAAGTCTCACGTGAAAAATATTTTGATGGCTTCATTTTTTTTTAATTTTTTTTTTCAGGACCACAAATTAATCACAGAATCTGGCAGTTTGTGCTTTCTACCTGAAAGACAGATAGGTATTTAATATTGTTTGGTGCTATATATATGATATTGCTCCATGTTGTTAATGCTTCTGAGAAGCAAGAGAAATACTCGGAATTGCTTACAGGACTAAGTTGCAGTTTCTTTAAGATTATAAGTGAGTAGCTGGAATTCTTTTGTTGTAAGTTTCTGAAGGTATGTGAAGACTGCAGTTGAATGAACGAAGTTGTCCTCACAGGTAAGAATTACTTCAGTAGTGACATGAATTGTTTCACCTTGCCTGAATAAGATAGGTAAAGGACTATGACATGATAACTACTTCTGCCCCCACACACCTTTTTTTTAAACTAACTATTATTTGTTGTCAGGTCTTCTAAACAAAGTATTTTTGAGCACAGACTTTATTTTATGATGAATGTAGTCAGTCTACAGCAGACATTTACATTTGTTGACTGACTTCAGAGGCAAGGCAACTAGAATACATTAGGGAAAGGACAAAGTGCTTGGTGTAAAGCAGTTGGGTCAATGTTTCTTGGAGCAGCTTTCCTTATTGTTGCAGTCACCAGTCATGTTGATAAACCTTCATGCAAATGGGTCATGTATTCTAATCTCAGAACTTCCTGACTGTCTGTGTAAAAGCACCATTCTGAAGAAGGAGTAATTTTCTTTCCCTGCATGAAAGCAGTCATATTGAGCAATGGGCAATGGAAGATAGAAGCTCTTGGGATGAAGAAGATTGTGGGCACCACATTAGAGGAGAGACTAGTGCATGCTGCTGCATCACCTCTACATCATTGTAGAAATGTGTTGTAATTAATTAACTATGTTTTGGAAGTGAGGCATTTTCTGTGTCTTCTGCTTCATTTGTGTTATCCTCCAGCTGAGAGCTGCTGTAGCTACAGGGTTTGGTAACACTTTCTGCCCAGGGTCCACTGTACTGCTGATACTCTAATATTGAAACTTACTTAAGGGAGGATGGGGGAGGGTGTGGAAGCTTTGCTTTCAATATCAACTAGCTGTAGAAACTCTCTCGATTTCTGATCGTACTGGCCTTCCTGTAGTCCAGATGGAGCAGCTTTGTCTTTGCTACATGCTGGTTCCGCAGAATTTTTCCCATTTGTACCTGTTGCTCTGTCTGCTGTAGATTTGAGCGACATAGTTGCTGGTCAGCTAGGCTTAATTTGCCTGCCTTATTTCCCGTGGGCCAAAGGGAGGCATGAGATTTGTGGTGAAGATCATGAATATACAGATAAATTCTGTGCATAGTAGGCTTGCACAGGTAATGTACAATTTCACAGAATACTTGAGGGTGGAAGGGACCGCTGGAGGTCATCTAGTCTGACCTCCCTGCTCAAGCAGGATCACCTAGAGCACATTGTTGAGGATTGTGGCTCCTTGATTATCTCCAGGGAAGGAGACTCCGTAACCTCTCTGGACAATATATTTTAATGCTCAGTCACCCCCACAGTAAAGAAGTTCTTCCTCATGTTCAAGTGGAACTTCCTGTGTTTTACTTTATGCCCATTGCTTCGTGGCCCATTGCTTGGCACAACCGAGAAAGAGTCTGGCCCCATCCTTTTGACACCCTCCCTTTAGATACTTATACACGTTGATCAGATCCCCCACTTGAATCTTCTCTAGGCTGAAGTGTCCAGCTCCCTCAACCTTTCCTCATATGAGAGATGCTCCAGACCCTTAATCATTCTAGTAGTCCTTTGCTGGACTTGGCTCCAGGAGCTCCATGTCTCTCTTGTATTGGGGAGCCCAAGACTGGACACAGCACTCCCGGTAAGGCCTCACCAGGGCTGAGTAGAGAGGAAGGGTTACCTGCCTCGACCTGATGACAGTGCTCTTCCTAATGTAGCCCAGGATACCACTGGCCTTCTTGGCCACAAGGGCACATTGCTGCTGGCCCATGGACAACTTGTCCACCAGGACCATAGGTCCTTGTCCACAGAGCTACTTTACAGCAGGTCAGCCTGATCCTGTGCCTGGGGTTATTCCTCCCCAGGTGCAGGACCCTCCATCTGCCGCTGTTGCATTTCAAAAGGTTCCTCTCTGCCCATCCCTCCAGCCTGTCTAGATCCTCCTGAATGACAGCACAGCACTCCTCCCAGTTTTGTATTGTCAGCAAACTTGTGTCACTTCCTCTTTGATTGCAGCAGTGGCCCAGCTGTAAGTAGGGCATTTGCCAGACTATACAGTACCCTGGTTGGGGAAATTGGCAGAGAGCATTCTGCTCTTGCCTGCTTCGTTACAGTTGCGCTTTTTCTGACTCTGTTAACTCCCTCCCAGAGTAGGCAGAATACTAAATAATCGTCAACAAAACAGTTCATGCCTTTGAGGCTGTTAAATAATTCAACACATGCGAGTAACTCTTGTTAGCCTGCAGTGAACTTCGGTCAATGAATGTCACTGAAGTATTTTGCTAAAAGCTGCACCTAAGTTAAGTTTATGAGTAGTCCCCATTTAATTCTATGCAGCTAATTAAAACGGGCCAAGAACTGTTCTGTGAGCCGAAGCAGTGTATCTCAGCTCACAGTCCAACCAGCTAAACTCCTTTTTGCAGGGCAGCTATGCCCGGACTAGCTTTTTGGCTTCATTTACTACTGTAAACATAGCTACTGACCACATGGCAATTGATAGGTGTTTCTGAACAGACCCTCAATTTGACAAAATCTTTCCTAATCTGATGACAGCCAAATCCAAACCCTGCTGAATTGTTTCTTCTGGATTATATGGGAGTACTGGCCAAAAGGAAGACTTTTATGACCTGGGGATTTCAGCTTCTTTCCCACCTCTTGGTCTTTTAAGAAATTGGAATAGAGGAACAGAACAGGATTTGGAGTGAGTTTATGTAAGAGTAAAGCACCAGACCACTATTACAGTCATGCAGCCCTGATTCGTTCCTGGAGCTTAGTCCTTGCTGTGCCCTGAACAGGGTAGGGATCCTGTGGAAAATAACAGCGTGTGTTCGTATAGTTCGTATGTCATTATGCATGTGTGCTGGCTGAATTTACTTTTTATTTCCTAACTTTAGTGGTTCACGGTGTGGTTCCTTCCGTTAATTTGTTTAATCAAGAACAAATTCCACTTCTTGCCCTACCCTCCCAAACCCACCAGATCTAGCACTAGTGGCTATAATACAGTTATTCTGAAACCAGGGGTTTTTCCCCCTGGTGCAATATATTTAATTGGAAAAAAATTGGTGCTGGAGATTTGCCATTCAGTGTTTCTGCACAGCAGCTTACTGGGAGCTGATGTTTGGTTTGATCTGAATACCAATTCTGCCATTAGGATTTGTAAACGGATTTGTTTCAAGTGCATTAAACATTTCTTGTTTATGTAAGTAAGATTTCATATCCAAATTAATGTCTTGTCATATGCTCCATAAATAGTGGAGTTCTCGGAAGTGCTCAGTGCTGGTTTATAACTATTTCTGTTGAAGCTGGATGCTGTAGGAGGAGTTGAGTACTGCATAATTTCATGGATCCTGCCAGCTAAGTAACAGCAAGCTGTTGAAACCTCAATGCCTGTGTTTAAAAGTTACTGCATTTAGATGCTAAAGTGAAACTGGGTTTAAATTAGCCAGTGGTACAATTCAGATAATGCTAGATGTGATACAAGCTCTACAGCTGTCACCTGATATGCAGGGAGGTGTCTAGTCTTACCTGTTTCTCTTTCTATGTATGCTGATAGATTACGTACCTGTGAATGGTGAAGATGATGTTGAAGCAGTGATTATTGACAATGGAGAAAATGGACTCTCCATGCAAAGCTGTGTGTCAATGGAACAAAACTCTGAAGTAAACAGTGGTGTTCACCATGTGGCTCAACTTGCCTATGGTAATTACTGTTCATTTTTATTGTGATCTAATAGTTAATGGCTAGTTTTAACGCTGTATTGACAGTGCTGCTGTCTTGAATGCTTTCTCTATTACCCATGTTGTTAAAATGTGTTTTATTAGAAAGCTACCTTATAGAAACTGATTGGCAATGCATTTAAAAAGAGGGACCTTTTAAGTTACGACTTTAGAGGTCTTTACGAATAGTGAACCCACTGAAGTATTACATTTTTTAAAGACTTTTTTTTTTTAAAAAAAAAATTTAATTATAAATAAGTATACCTAGGAATGAATTAGCAAGCAATAATTCTGTCATGGAAGAACCTAACCCAGAAAATGAGGTTTTTGGGTAAACTGGCCAGTGGAATTTAGTGGAGCACTGGGTATACTGATATGCAGTGGTAGTAAGATGGTGGTTTAAGGTGATAAATTACCAGCTGTAAGTAGCTTTTGGTGTTTGTCATTAATTCACTGCATTTATTTTAACATGCAAGATCAAAGTCTCTCAGAAGTCTTACTGAATTCTTCACTGACCCAGAAAAAAATTAATCATAGTTGTTATGAGCATTTGGTAAGTCCAGTAGCAGTATTACCAAGTTCACAAGGAAAATGACTGTAACTAAGTGATGGCACTTACTGGCCTTTTTATTTGGCCAGTTGATTTTATAAAGAATCTCACCAATATTTCTCTTCAGCAGAGTCAAGTTACGTTTCAGTTTCCTAGTGTTGTTACATGCTTCTGAGAACTTTTAATCTGTTTTGGTCTTCTACTTGACAGTAGAGCATACTATAATTTTTTGTACGTTTATGTCTGAAAGCATATTTGGGGGAGGAGGATGGTTTACTTTGAGTTTTGTCTCTGTTTAAAAAAAATAATAATAAATAAATCCCGCCCAAGAAACTATTATAGGCTGGCCTTGGCTTCAGGGCAGGAGTGGTTATTTCTTTATCAACAGAAGAATCATGAGTGGGTATGATTGTTTTTTAAAAGGTAAAAGATAGTTTTGTCATCTTTGGGCTTATAGCTTCTGTTGTTGATTGTTAGCATTTGGTGTTGTCTAGATAAAACTGAGTATAGTGAGATATATGACTAAAGCATGGCATAAGTTTATCTTGAGTATAACTGTTTAACTTAAATCTTTGAACAGCCTTTCTCACTTATTGTTTTATTCACCCATCTTAGGCTCGTGTCTTGTCGAGGAGTACCTTTTCTTCAGATCTTGTTCTGTCTGTTCTGACTGGTTTCTTTGACTTTTGTCGCATATCTTCTTGCCTACAGATACTGAGCTGGCAGAACAAGCCAGCTGCAGAACACTTCCATTGTGTATTTACTTAGCCATTTATGCCCACAGACTCGGGATCACTTTTGCTGGCACTCTTCGTTTAGGTCATATTTGTGCCTAAATCTAAATTTGGGAAGCTAAACAGAAATATGACTAGTTTAACATAGTATGTTTAAAATATAATTAAACCAGGAAGCTAATGTGTTTTACATAGTAGGCATATTGCCTGAATTTCAGTTAACTGGTCTTGTTGGGGTTCTGAGTTTTGTGACTTTGTAAAATTGGACATGGAAATGAGAACAGAGACTCAGCAGTGAAAAGCAAGGCAAATGAAATGAAGGCTGCAGAGAGTTTGGAAGAAAGAATATTAAATTGAATGTATGATTTCAGCTCTAAATAAACTGGATTAATAAGTGTTTAATAATATGCTAGTAAACAAATTTCAAATAACTATGCAGTTTGAAAGTTAAAAAGAAAAAAAGATGACTGCATGCTTTTTGTAGTGAAATGTTGAATGCAATTGGAAACCTTCTGATATGCTTTGCTTTCTCTCCATTTTTTCAGGAAGCCAAGGCTTATCAGTGCTAGCCGAACGATTAACATCACATATGAGCCATTCTGCAAGTATGCAGAGAGGAAATGGTCACAGCCCTGAAAAAATGAATTTTGTGTTTTCACGTAATAAAAGAAAACGACTTGCCCCTACTCTAGTGGGGCAGAATGTGGTATGTTTCCCCAAACAGTAGCCCTTTGTTTCGAGGCTGGTTTCAATGTCATTGGGCATGTAATTTTTCCTTTACTTTTGTATGCTCATCTGATGATATCCCAGTGAAGAAGTGGGGGTAGGATATCCATGTAGTGCATGGAAGCTTCTAGCAAGAGTAAAACCTTGTTTTGCTGGATACTGTACATGTATAACAACAGCGAGTGTACAGCAGAGAGTAACTCGTACTGATTTCTCATGTAGATGGTCTTCTTTTTCTCAGTAAAAATCTCTTTGTGCAATTTACAATAAGAGTTGAAACTTTATGTTGAATAAGGGTTTGCCTCCATGTGTCCAAAGACAGACTACACAGTTCTAACTTGAGGCAGTCTGAAGCTTAGTTCACATCACTGAAATACAATTTATAATTCTAAAATTCCAAAAGTCAGGGTGGCTCTTTAATTTTGCTTGTTGTAAAACAAATTAAAACAACACCCCCATATCACCAACCTTCCATTTTAAAAATAAGACCTGATTAAATATGACCTACTTAAAAACTACACAAACAAACAAACAACTCACAACAACAAGACTTGAAATCGGTGATGTATGGTGGAGAGGAACTGCTCGCATCCAGTAAAAGAAAAATGTCAGAATTGTCCAGGTGGTGGCACTGTTGATCCCTGTCTAAAAGCTGCTTTCAGGCAATAAAAAAATTACGTCTTTAACACATTTTTACAGCTTCTGCGTAGAGGTTATACCCATTGAAATAAATACACTTTTTGTTTTCAAATTGTTTTGTTTAAAGTAGTGTAACCATCTACAAGGAATCTCATAATTACGTAAGACTGGCTACGTAGAACGTACATAGGCAAGAAAGTTCTGGCTTTAGAATAACCAAATAATACATACTATTACATAAATTTGCAAGAGGTTTATGTTATGTTATGACCTAACCACAGGCACGTAAATGAGATGACTGTGTTAAATCTCACTTTCTTGGGCCCTTTTGTAACCAGGGAGGGAACATAGCTACAACTGAAAGTGTCCAAGTTGGATTCCTAGCAGTTCTCTCTGGAGTTTATATTTTGAACTCTTTCATTGTTCAAAACATTGAAAGTTCTTTATGTTATTTCCCAGATGAGAACAAGGGAAGGAGAATATGAAGATAGTGACAGTGTCATTTATGAGTATGAACCAGATTATGAATGTGTAAGTTAATTTTGACTGTTTTTTGAAAAGCTGCTTTGGGGATGCATGTTTTGGGGTAGACTTAAGTAATGTGTGAGGTGTGAAGGGTTTTGATGGCTTAATGTGATATCCTAAGACTGTATATACTACTAGCTTACACTCTCTTTTTTTAATTATTTTAATGAAAAAGGGGAGCATTGTATCTGAAACTTCCTACACTGGAGATCAGCAGAAAACTCTAATGGAGGTCCTCAGTTATTGCCAGGTATTTTTCTTTTTTTTTTTTCCTTTTTCTCCAGAATGGCATTTAAACCATTTTAGTTGAATTTCAGGAAGATTAGCATTCTTTAGTTGATAACCTATGACTTCATCCTTTCTGGTTGTTCATTTGTTAGCTGCCTACTCAGTATTTTCAATGAAAATAATAATCTACTTCGTATTTTCTGAACTTTTCACATCGTAGCTGGCAAGAATTCTGTTCAAATATTAATCTTCAGTACAAATTGTAAAGTCTAGTGATTACTGGAAGGACTTTATGGTAATGAGAAAGATCTGACTGTCACACCCCTCCCAACTTTTGAAAGTGCATGAGGCTTGCCAAAAGCATGCCAAAATCCTGGTAGTTGTGTTTTGGTGAGTTCTTTGCTTTTGACTTCTGAAGCAATAGTTGGTAAGATTGAAAATAACTGCACTGAAAATTAAAAACATCCCATATTTATTCAGGTGAGCAATTACATTACTCTGGAGTCATAGTACTCCATAAAGTGAAAGATACTTAGGCCAAGCTTTAGGGAGAATAATATGTGAGTGGCTTGTAGCCAAGTATTAATGTCTTGCAAGTCTCCTTAAGCAGATTGTGTGACTTATATTATTGTCGCAAGTCTAGGAATGCGTGCTGCAGCAACTAGTGCTAATGAGATGCTGTAGCCTCTTTTGATGCCTACTAGTCCCTTTCCATCTCCTTTACCCCACTGTTATGCTCTCCTCCCAGTAAATCTGCCTTATGGCTACATGAAGCCATTTAATAATGCCTGTACTGTCCACACCAATTTAAGGTCTTTTAGTGCTTCTTTGAGATATTTATAAATTTCGGGAATATTGACAGGTTCTTTTGTCTGAGGGTAATTATTTTTTAAAAAAGATAGCTATGGTATTGAAACCTAACTGTTGGTTTTGATAGAATTGCAAATTATTTTCAATTTTATCTACTACATAGTCACCTACCATTTTGTTTTCATATCCATATGTATTTTTAAAAATTTATCTAGTTATGCTGTAGGTCAACAAAAGATATGCTTTGCTTAGTTGAAGACATGTTTCCTCTTTGTAACTCATATGTTTATAATGTCCTTGTGTGTTTTTTGCAGAAATAGCTGATGATGTGTATCTGATAGGTATTTTCAAGTTGTCAGTGTTTTTCAGTATTAGATTAATACTCTGTTATCTAATTCCTTTATACTGTTATGGGACATGATGTATGTCTAAAATGCTGTGTAAACATCATGTTTGAGTTGCTAAATCCTGGAAACATTGAAGAAGGAACATTCTATATGACACAGAGAGTAATGTATAGTAATAACTGATGGACTTTGAATGCTTTGTCTTATCTGATTTTTATGTCTGAAAATTTGGGCCTTCACAATAATACTTCTTAAAACTCTGTGTCTGATTGCTTTAGTAAGGCAACATGAATTCTTAATATCTGAAAGAAAACTTCACCTTGGGGATTGACTGAAGATCAGACACTTAAGTAGTTATTTAAATATTTCAATTATTTCAATTATTTGTTATTGAAATCATCAGATTTTTTAATTTTTGGTTCTGTGATTATGAAAAATGTGTGTGCAGTTGATTTCAATGCCATGTTTCTTCTGAAAGGCATTGCTGAGTTGATTTCTTTTTACACCATTTACATCTCATTTTCACAGAATCACAAGATGGTTGAGGTTGGGAGGGACCTCTGCAGACTATCTTGTCCAAACCCCGTATTCAAGCAGGGCCACCTAGAGATAGTTACTCAGAACCATGTTCTGATGGCTTTTGAATATCTCCAAGAAGGGAGTCTCTACAACCTCCCTGGGCAACCTGTGGCTGAGCTAGGTCACCCTCACAGTGAAAAAGTATTTCCGGATGTTCAGAGGGAACCTGGAACCTCCTGTGTTTCAGTTTGTACCCATCGCCTCTGGTCCTGCCACTGGGGACTGCTGAAGGAAAGGATCCTGGCTCCATCCTCTTTGTACCCTCCCTTCAGATATTTCTATACATTAATTAGATTACCCTGAGCTTTCTCTTTTCCAGTCTGAACAGTCCTGGCCCTCTCAACCTCTCCTCACAGGAGAGGTGTTCTAGCCCATCGTCTCTGTGGGCTTTGTTCATTATGTGCGCATCTCTGTTGTATTGAGTAGCTCAGGCCTGGACCCACTGCTCCAGCTGTGGCCTTACCGGTGCTGAGAAGAGGGAAATGATCGCTTCCCTTGCCTAATGCAGCCCAGGGTACCATTAGTTGCCTTTGTGGCAATGGTGCTCATATTCAACTTGGTAACCACCAGGAGATCCGAGGTGCTTTTCTGCCAAGCTGCTTTCCAGCTGTATGGTCCCCATCATGTCCTGGTGTCTGGGATTGTTCCTTCCTAGGTGCTGGGCTTTGCACTTCCCCATGTTGACCTTCATGATGTTTCTGTCAGCCCATTTCTCTTGCCTGTTGACATCTATCTGGATGGCAGCATAACCCCCTGCTGTATGAGCCACTCTTGTGGGTCTGGTGTCATCCGTAAACTTGCTGAGGGTATGCTCTGCCCATCATACAGATCATTAATGAAGATGTTAAACAGAATCAGACCCAGTATTGACCACTCAGGTACCCTGGTAGTTACTGGCCTTCATCTAGACTTTATGCTGTTAATGACCACTTTCTGGGCCTGGCTGGCTGTCCAGTTTCCAATCCACCTCACTGGCCTGAGGGCCGATCTTGCTTATAAAGAGTGAGGCAAAGATAGCACTGGATCCCTCATTCTTTTCTGTGTCCTCTGTCACCAGGTCCCCCACCTCATATAGCAGTGGGCACACATTTTTCCTAGCCTTTCTTTTGTCACCTGCATACTTATGGAAGCCCTTCTTGTTGTCTTTGACATTGCTGGGCACACGCAATTCCAGTTGGGATTTTTACTTTACAAATAGTGTTTTTCTAAATCTATTTCCCATTGGTGATGGAGAAATCCATATTTCAGTTTTCTGCCTAGAAGCCTTCTACCTGTGTACTTGGAAGCCTGTTGTGACTTAATAACATATCATAGCTGATATGCCTTAGAACTTGTCAGTAGCTTTTCAATGTGAAACAAAATGTACCAAATAGGTACAAATAAAATATCTGCTGGAAGCAAGAAGAGCAACATTTAAGTGTTAGCCACATTAAAGTCGCAAGAGTAAAGTTCTCTGAGAGTTCTTTTTACTGTGATACTTACTACTGGTATTTGGATTTGAAGTTGTTCTTTAATATGTTTACAGAATGTATATATTACCTAAAGATCTTTTCCCACTTTTTGGGAAGGAATTTTGCTCTTAACTCAACTTCCTTGATTTATTCAGATTTAAATTGGGTTCTGGTGAAACAGTACTGTCCTAACTCTTGTGCTTTTTGTCAGGCCATGTATGGTGCAATTCAGAACTTGGATAAAAAATTTGACCTGCTTCATCGGAAGGTCTCAGAAATGCAGCATACTTGTGTAAAGCCACTGTTGCTCAAACCTGTAAGTGTTAAAGACCTCTAAGGCCTTTTTTTTTCACTTTCATTCTCTCGCTTCCTCTGATGTTTATTTAAAAAAAAAAAATCCTCTCACTAAGATTAAAATCAGTAGTGAAGTAGTAGACTTAAAATCCATTGCAATTAAATTATTCTAGATTTCTTGCTGTATGCCAGCTTCAGTCTCCTGTGTTGTTATTGACTAGTGGTCACTGAATGGCACCCATCAAATTCAGGATGTCATAAAATTCTATTTGTATTGGAATGAACAGAAAAGAATTGTGTAAGTTTGTCCTGGGTTCAGCTATAGCAGTCATTTTTTCTCCTTCTTAGTAGCTGGTGCAGTGCTGTGTTTTTGACTTTCAGTCTGGGAACAACGCTGATAACACCAATGTTTTTAGTTGTTGCTCAGTAATGTTTACTCTGACCAAGGACTTTCTCAGTCTCATGCTCTGCCAGGGAGGAGGGGAAGCCGGGAGGAAGCAGAGACAGGACACCTGACCCAAACTGGCCAAAGGGGTATTCCATACCACAGCACGTCATGCCCAGTATATAAACTGGGGAGAGTTACCCGGCAGGCCCAGATCACTGCTCGGGTCGGGCTGGGTATCAGTACACCACATAGATGCTCATGTTCCCAAGAGTCAGGCCTTTACAAAGCTGCCTTTCTCATTATATCTTTCCCTGGCTTTTTAGAAAGCAATTATGCCAGCAACCCAGGTGGAAGCAACTTGAGAAATGTTGAAGCTGACCAGATAAGCTCATAGTGTTGATACTACAAGCAAGAATAAAAGAAAATAAAGTGAAGGCTAAAAAGTAATAGTACTAGCTTCATGACAATGAATACTGCAATTAAGAGTCTGTTGCCAATAGCATAATTACTAAAATGTTTGCAAAAGAAAAAAATTACCAGATATGTCTAATATAACCTTTTAATTGTTTTCTGAATCACATTTGCAGAAACCAGTTGGATTTACATACAGAAGTTCCAGTCATCTGCCCCAAGGAAAAATAAGAGTACAAAAATCCATGGAAAGGGAACCAAGTCTTCATCTTTCTTCACCAGGACAGGGAAGGCAGAGCCCAGTCATACGGGTTGCTTTACAAAACGGCCATGTTCATGTCAATTCCACAATAAAACATGTACAACAGAGTCTTCAGTTTGAATCACAGCAGCCTGCTCATAGGCAGAGCCCACCACTTCCCACTATAGTTTCTGCACATTCATTGCATTCATCATGCACGACAAATAAAAGGATGTCTGACCTTTCTCCACAATCAAATTTTGTAGCAAGTGTTGTGGAAAGTACTGTCCACGTTGCATCTTCACCAGTGGCATCATCATTGATGCCAGCACCATCTGAGACCAGTCTGGGAAATAATGTGGTGGTGGTGAATTACAGAAATGCACCTGGAAGTGTGAATGTCAGTAATGAACTACCATCATCTTCAGTCTCCATCAGTCCTAGTTTTGGTGAGTTCCTTTGTAATAAATACACAGAAACAAAGGCTAAAAAACTGCTGCTTGTATAAAAAAAAAAAAAATGCCTAAAGAAATCTCTATCATCATCTAGCAAAAGAGGCAGAACTGGGTGCCTTACAAGCATTTCTGTAATAGAATACTGTTTAAAATGCTTGAAGCAAAGGTCAGGGGAATGTTTAATATGCCAGGGATCACTTAAAAATCTCTGCAGTGTATATAGGGTTGTATAGACTACCACAAGCTACAGTACATCCTTTGGATTCTTCTAAGACTGGGCCCTCTTTCTCTCTTGATACATTGGATGTAACCTATTTTTAACCTGTGTATATGTCACAATTAATGCATGCATGCTATGTTTATTTTTACAAAGACAAAAGAGATTGCCAGTGAAGGTGAGGCACACGCCTGTTTTGCGTTTAAGAAAGCAACTTTCTCGAGTTGTGTGAAGGAAATACCTGTTTTCTTCTTGTGGAGGATTTTATCTATGCAAAATCCTTTCTATCCTCACATCCTCCAATATTTGGTCCCTTTAAAAATACTTAATTCCACAGAAAATGAAGAATTCTGTAGATTGTTGCATTATAATAAACAGGCACATATAAAATAGCACCATGTTTTAAAAACTAATGCATTTCTTCTCAAGTATAAAACCGAGTTATGTAGAAGGCTAAGCTATGAGGCTATAGTTGCTTTTGGTCTAAAAAGTAAGTTCATACAGCTGAAAAGCTGCACAAATAGTAGATGAAATACTTGGATATCTATCTGTGAATTTGTAGACAGTGTGTGATTTAGCAGTACTATATATGAATATGCCATTCTTGATGGGCAGTTGTCTTCAAAACATGCAGTTCTGTAAAATAGGCCAGTCAGAATATTTAGAACTCTTACATGTCTAATGTATTTTCTTGAGCGTTATTTCAGTTAGTTGGTGGTTAGCATGAATCAGAAAGATATTTTTGTTACCATTCCAATTTAAAGCTGCTTTTGTAAGAGCAAAGATAAGTAATACATAGTAGAATTAGCTGTAGTAGAGAATATTGCCCAGAGTACAGCAGAGGTCAAGAGAAAGAGTTTGGAAAAATGTTCTTTTTTAACAACTTGCATGGGGTTTTTATTTATTATTTTTTCTTTAAATGCTCTTGTTTTACAAAAGAATTTGTTGGTGACCCAGTGAGAAATGTAAAAGTTCCTGGCACCTATTTGATGAAAGCTCGGCAAAAGACTAAACCGAAGTACGCAGCACGCTACTTAGTTCGTGTCTTGTTCCCCAAGGAAACGTTGTTGTGCAGCATTATGGGAGTGAGTGCACGAGGGCGCAGAACACTGGATCCTAACAAAATTGCTGCAGTAAGAGGTATGTTGCGACCTTTTGAAATGCACAGCTTTACTCTTCAATACTTAACAAAGTTTTTAATTTACGAGAGTCCTTCTCTGTATGTTTCTGCTAATCATTATCTAGCAACTGGTGAACTGATAAAGACAGTAGTGGATGTGCTTCATTCCGCTGTGTCTTTTGGTTTTGAAATTCCTGCTTTATAATTCTCAATATTCATTTTGTTCAGTGTGGATAAACCAATTCTGATTTCTCCTAGTTTTGTGTATTTCATGTTCATCAGTCATGCTGACTGTTTCTAAATTTTTCATTGCAACTTATTCTGTGTTTGTGTGGCATGGGTTTTGTGGTGGGTTTTTGGCCATGGTATACTTCAGATTAATATTAACTGGTTATTCTCAAATCCTCTTTCTGTTAAGTACAGTTCACTTCTCTTGTTTGAGAAATGGGAGGGCAATTTTTAATTTTTTTTTTTCCCTGTGTCAAGCCCTTTCTTTACATAAATCCCATGGCACATATGCGTGAATCCATACATCTCCTTCTTTCTGTTTGAAAGGTGGGAGATTAGTTAAGCTGTGTGAAGTAATTGCACCATCAGCATGACCTTGTCTCTGCAGTTTTTTTGGTGGGTTTTTTAGTAGGGAGTGGGGATGTTGGTGCTCTGTTTTTTTATGTCAGTATGAAAAATCACACCTTTCCTCTAATTCTACCAGAAAATGCTTAATAATAAAAGCATTATTCACAACACCTCAAAAAAGTATCACTGCACATGTTAAATTCATTGTGCTGCCTAGCTTCAAAACATGAGTTTACTATCTCTCTGTCGTTAAAGCTGTCAAACTAAAGCTTCTGAACAAAGAACAGTAAACATGAAGCATTTCTTTCTTTCTAAATTTGATTATTTTTTTCACAAGGCTTAAAAAATTTTGTTTTGTATGCAGAATTCCTTGCAACTAATTTTCCAAACTATGATCTGAGTGAACATGGAAAAGATTGGAAAACCTGTATCACAAATGTCAATGCTATGATCCGCTGTTTACGCTCCGAAACGAAAATAAACCCAGTAAGTTGTCTCAAGGTGATACTTTATTAAGTACTAAGTTGGTGCGTCTTTCTCAAGTTAATTATTTGAACTTATCATATGAGGGCTCTAATTGGAAATTCCTTGGGTTCTTGCTTTGCATTGCTCAGCATAGGTCTGCTGACTGCAGCACTAGTTCCATATGGGGAATACTGGAAGCATATTCCTTTCTCTTGCTCTGTCTCTTCCTGCTCCTGTGTCCAGCATTCGGTTAAGAGATGTGTATGCACAGAATGCTAAAAGAAAAGTGCTATAAATGTTGCCCAGAGGTAGTGTCAAATTTGATTGCAAGCTTAAACAGGTAGCTACTAGCATTGTTATCACAGGATTTCCTTCAGATATATCCAGCTATGCATTTCAGCTTTATATTGTCTGAAACACTCCCAGAACATCTGTAACTCCCATTTACCTGTGCTTCTAAAAAGCTTTGTGCAAGTCTGTGGATATTTAGTATCTGTTTCACCTGTGGTTTTAATGATTGAAACTCAGGAGTAACTATATTGTAAATATCTGGAATCTAATTTATACTAAATGGGAAATGAACTGGAGCACTAAGAAAACTGGTAGACTTCTCCCAGTGTATGTGCTAACCTCATGTAATGTTTCAGGAGACTGCTGAATGGAAGGAAAAAGTGACTGCTCCAGATACATCTCATTGTGTGGATTTAAATTGTAATGAAGATAATGAAGGCAATTCTCAAAACTCTCAGAAAATGACCACAACTGACATGTTGCAGAATTTGGGACTGAATAGGTTTCCAGAAGCTTTCCATGCGCATTCTATCAAGAAACCGCAGTCTTTGGAACCTATGGGTAAACTACGAAATGTTCATCTTCTGGATTTGTGTTACATTTTAAATGGTCAGTGAGAGGCAGAAGATGCTACTGTAGGTGAAACTGTGTAGTACAGGGACTTGCTGAACTGTGGGACTTTTCTTTTTAAGGCAGTGACTTGGTGTACATATGGTAAGTCTTCATGACAGCAAACAATGATTTGCTAATGGTTGGCATCTACCAATGTCCCATAAGGCATATCCACTCTAAGACTGAAAAGTTCATCTGTAAGATATTCTGTTGAGTTTCCCTGAATAGTTATTTTTCAAGAAGTATTTCATAGTTGCCCTGGTTTTGGTTGGGTGTGGTGGAGTTTTGGTTTTTTGGGGGTTTTCTTGTAGATAGTCTACCTGAATGGAGTAAGCTAGTTCAGAATATTTATTGAATGGTATTGCAATTTCAGAAGAAAAGCATACCTTTCTGTAAAACTGACTGTTTAGGACAATAAAAATCTTAAAGCAGCCTTTATACTTTTTTTTTTTTCTTAATAAAAATGCACAAGATACAAATGCATTGGAAAAAATTCCACGTACAGCATGTGATACCTCTAGAGAGCTTCAAGGAAAATAAGCTGAGATTAGTTGCACTTTGAAGTAATTTATTTGATTAGAATCACTTTAGGGCTCTATCAGACCTGCTCCTGCACCCAAGATTTGTTAGTCTGATCCCACAGACATGATTTACTATCCACTTTATATATCTATTTTTTTTTCCAAATGTTTTTAGTAGAGTCAGGTTGAAGTAGTTAAAAATATTCATCCTGCTTTTCAGTTTTCACTTACAGGATCTAAGCACCATCGAAACAGCGGAACTTTTATTTAATTATATAATTGGAATCGCATCCTCTTTTGAGATGAAAACAGTTTAGAAAGTGATTATTAATAATGCAGGTTATATTGCTAACACTGCTGGAAGCATATCAGAAGTGCTGTTACGCTGTTGTAAAACAGGGAGGGTTTTTTGGCTACTTGGACATTTGTCTGCAACATGTTGATTTTACTATTAGCTGTAGTGTTACAGTTTTACTCTGATCTTACTGAGCAAGTACAGCAGTTTTGGGAAGAGCTTTTTCTGCCCTAGTTTTACTGTAATACAGCCACTTCGAAGCACAGTTAGTATTGGAGAAGTAAAATCTCTTTCCCCCCTCTATCGTTTTTAGAACTTCTTGGGAGTCCATGGCGCAATGTTCAGTTGCCTTTCTCAGTCATTTATGTAGCTAAGGGGAAGTCTCGGCCAGAGTTGTCAGCTCGCTACCTAATTCGTCATATGTTCACTGAAGATGTGCTGGTAAAAAGCAATGTGTATGGTAATCTTGAACGTGGCATGA
Source organism: Nestor notabilis (assembly GCF_000696875.1). Taxonomy (NCBI): domain Eukaryota; kingdom Metazoa; phylum Chordata; class Aves; order Psittaciformes; family Psittacidae; genus Nestor; species Nestor notabilis. The sequence goes on along the minus strand of NW_009921603.1, from coordinate 50,118 downwards.
GCCCACTGGACTGCAATAGAATTAACGCTCTCAGAGGTGAGTAAGAAAATCTCTCTTCAAATGATAATGTGGAGAAAATAACAAGAGTGATTAATTTTGTACCCTATGAACAAACCACAGAGCTTCAGAAATAAGTCTGTGTAACTGTTCTGGCAGGGATTAGCGTAAGCAGTGGAAAAAGTTGAGAGAAAGTAGTTGAAATTATATTAAAGCAATTCAAGGGAGTCTCTGGATCACAAACCTGGTTTGTATGATGAAACTCAGTCTCCCTGGCATCTGCTTGAAAGGGCAGCACAGCAGGAGATGGAAGCAGTCTTAGACGATTCTGGAGGGTGTTGGGGATAATTTTGTGGTACAGGGGCTAGGTAGGCCAACCAGAGGTTATGGCACTTTTGACAAAAAGGGTTGGGGTGTGATAAGTGGTGGCAGTATTGTCTGTAGAGACTGTGAAACAGTGGACCTCGAGATCCTGAGCAGAGTTTAAAAGAGTGGAGAGTATAGACCATGTAGCTTAGGAAAGCAGACTTTGGCTTATTCAGGAAATTCATAGGTGAGAGCTTGTGAGTGACAGCTCTGAAGTGGAGAGAAGCTCAGGAAAGTTTGCAGGCCTTTAAGGACAGCATTCTGCAAGCACAAGAGAGTCCATCCTGACACTTAGGAGAACTGGTAGAGTTGTGGGGAGACGAGTTTAGCTAAGCAGGGGATCCATTACTGAGCTCCAGTATAAAAAAAGCAGTATAGAGAGCTTAGAAGCAAGGATAGCTTATGAAACAGAATTTAGCAACTGTTGTGGTTTAACCTGGCAGGTATCTGAAACACCACAGAGCCCCTTGCTCACCTCACGTGTGTGCACTCTGCAGTGGGATGGGGGAGAGAATTGGTGTGGGAAATTAAAATTTGTGGGTTGAGATAGACAGTAGGACAGAAGTAGAAAGGAAAATGATGATGATAAAAGAGCAGAAATACGCAAAACAAGTGATGCACAGAGCAGTTGTTCATCCCCTGCTGACTGAAGCCCAGCCAGTTCCCAAGCAATAGTCCCCAGCCAGCTTTTCCCCTAGTTTATATACTGGGCATAACATCATATAGTATGGAATATCTGTTCAGGATATCAGTGGGTTATCAACATTATTCTCATCGTAAATCCAAATCACAGCACTGTGCCGGATACTAGGGAGAAAATTATGCTAGCTGAAACCAGGACAGCAACTTTGCCTGGGAGTGTTGGAATGGTGTCAGTAAAGCCAAAGCTCAACCACAGTTGAGACTTGCAAGGAATGTCAGGGGCAGCACGAAGAGCTTCTACTGCAACATTAATCATAAAAGATTGAGCAAGGAGTACATAGGCCAGGTGCTGAATGGGGCAGCTAACTTAGTGACAGCAGAGCCAGATGAGGCAGAGGTGCTCAGTGTCTCCTCTACCTCAGTCTTCACCATGAAGGTCTCTCAGGCTATGGGTGGTGGTGGTTGGGAATAGTCAGCATGTTTTTACCTGGCCTGTTTAACATCTTTATCTATGCCTTAGAGAAAACGGAGAACACCCATCAAGTTTGCATTTGACAGTATTAACAGGTACACAGCCAGGAGATCAAGGGAGTTTGCCCTCTGTTTAGCACTCATGAGTTTGCATTTGGATTATTGTGTCTGATTTTGGGTCCCCTAGTTCAAGAAAGAGATGTTGATAAAGCTGGGAGGCCATCAGAAGGGACATGGAACTGGAGTACTTGCCCAGTGAGGAGTCTGGGTTTACTTAGTCTAGAAAAGAGAAGGCTCTAAGGGGACCTAGTAGCAGCCTGCCACTGAAGCAGAATTTAGCAACTGTTGGGATTTAACCTGGCAGGTATCTGATATCAGGTATGCTCTTCTCAACCAACTCCTAGAGTCAAGCTGTTAGCAGCACTGAATGTGGGAGGTGAGAGACCACAAGCATAAAAGGAAATGAGAGGTTCAGACTGAATATGAGCAGACTCCTTTTCCCCATGAGGACAGACAGTCCAGCATTGGAGCAAGTTGCCTTATGAGGTTGTGCCATCTCTGTCCTTTTTCCATACCTCAGTGAACAAAGCCCTGAGCAATCTGGTCTGACTTTAGAGTTGTCTCTGCTTTGCGCAGAAGCTTGAAGTAGAGACCTCCCAAGGTCCTTCACAGCCTGAATGATTTTGACTGGAAAGAAAAGGATTCAAGTGCCTTGCCCTTGTGAAGGATCAGAGTTTGGCTGTCCCTATTCACCTCAGGTGCTCCATAGAGAGAAAAGGTCTCAGCAAATTATTTAGTTGTTTAGAAGCTGCAGTTGGGATAAGGACTGCTGCCAGCTGAACAGGCAGCATTTTGAACTAGACCAGTTTGAGCTCTTTGAATAACAAATTTTTACTGAAGTGTGGTTTTTAAAATAACATGTAGCAGCCTGTTGCACTGCATGAACATGGACAGTTTCACAGTTTCCTCAGCTTATGTGGATCTAGGATGTCTTCAGGAAACTGGTATTATTCACCCTATTTGCAAATGCTATTCCAGAAGCAGAGGGAGGGTATGTTATGGTTGGAGTAGTAGCAGATGTTTTGCCTTCTACGTTGTTCTGGCTTCAGCAGTAAGACTTCTGGAACACTGATCCATGCTCCCACATGAGAGGGAGTCTTCTGTTAGTCTCATTTGGTCCCTCCTGCAAGGCTGGATAAAGACAGCAGAATTGTGATAAGTAGAATTAGCGTAACAGTTACGTAGCAAGTGAGGAGGAACGTGAAGCAGGCTATAGGTGGAAAAGGGTGTATGGGTTGTCACACAGAAGAAAACTTGGTATTATCTGGTGAGATTTAAGCATGGCCAGCATAAACAGTGGTGGTGGGGGGAAAGATTATCAGGTTTTTGGTGGCCATTTGCTCTGTGGCTATAACAGTATCTTAGAGAGTTTGACATACTCGAAAAGGTTTGGTTATGCAAATTGAAATCTTTCCACCTTTAATTCTATGTGTTCTTGTCATATCTTAATTGTAAAAGTCAGCTTTTTTCTGTGAGAAATCTAAAGAGAAAATACGTGCATTCTCTTAGTTTTGCTAGGGGGATGTTATTTACTGGGCTGGATCCCAGATGGTAGGTAGTGTAATAGTGGAGTGCTTTCAATATTTCCCAACAGCAGTGGCTTGATGTAGGGTTTTACTTCCTCCTGTTTCCACATGGTATCCCTATGGGATAGTGATCCCTAAGTTAGTAAGGTTGCATATTTGACTAGTTACACTCATCTGGACAGCAGTCTTAGTCATAGGATTTAGTTTTAGGTAGCAGTGTGAGGAGAAGGGAGTTGGACTAGATGATCCTTATGGGTCCCTTCTGGCTTGAGGTATCTCTGATTCATCACACTTCTTTGCAACATGCGTCTCCTAACATATCTTGAAAGTGCTTCTCCTCCATGTCTGGAGATATAGGAGATACAGAGATTGAAAGGGTCATTAAGGTCTGGACAGTGCAGCCTAACAGCTTTACAGGTGTGACAAGATTGCTTCAGAGGGTACCGCAGTAGTGCTAAATAAAATGTAGGTGGGGTTTACACTCTCTGGGTTGGTATCTGGGCATGGCTTGGGGGATAGAGCGTGCCAGAAACCATTCCCAATATGGTGAGGCAGTACATAAGAGTGGGCTTTCCCAGACTGCATATTCCTTCACCACTAGCTTGGGGAGCTTTGCCACTTTAAGCATCTCCAGATATACACATATTTTGTTCATGACATCTTGAGCTTAAGAAGCATTCAAAAGATGCAAATGTGTCTTAGGGCCGCAGGAACACCATGTAGGCTCCAAACCAGATGAGAGACAATGTCCTCTGTGTTGTGGTTGCAGCTCTGCTATGTTGATTGGCTCTGGGGCCAGAGAGCAGTCCCCTGGTCCTGTTTTCTTTAACACTATAACGTGGCCTGAATGTAACCCTGCTGAGCAGGAAGGGGCCCCACATAGCCTTACCGTAGTCCCTACAATTGGTCAATTTCTGTGACAGAAAAGGCATAATTTAAAAGCTGTTTTGTGGCCATGTACAATGGTTCTGTAGGCCTGGTGTAAGGAATTCCTGTTATGTGCTGTAGCTCTGAGGCCAAGCATTTTATTGAATTCACTGCTGGGGATGGAAGGGAAGAGAGCCCTGCTGCTGCTTCAGCCAACAGCTTATGTAACCTTTGTCAGCATAGTTTACTACAGGAGCATTCTGGGAATGAAAGAACCCAAGGTGCTCTTGCTTTCCCCTTTACCCCTCCTTGAGCAGACTAAACTGCAAGAGCACAAGTCTTTCTCTCTGTTTATTTTCTTCCTTCAAACCCATGCTTTTCTGGCAAAATAGGTTTTCAGGTTTGGAACTGCAAGTTAAAATATCACCTGTAAACAATGATACTATATTAGATTTTTACTTGCTAGTGTACGAGAGAGCAATGGAAGAACAAAACTGGCATCAACTAGCCATACCTTTTGTTCTGCTAAGGTAAATCTAGATGTTAATCAGAGAAATAAAAATAGTATTGCACTTGATTTGAAATTATAACTGAGATTTCCTTTTGGTGCTTATTTGAATCTTTTAGGGGCTTGCTTGAAGAAAACATGTAATTCAGCTAAGCTCAGAAAAACAATCACTTCTCAATAATTAAAAAAGAATAAATCTGTTTTTAAAAACTATGCATTTTACTTTTTGAAGGGGGAAAAAGGTGCTGTAGTCTTACCTTATTTATCCCATTACTACCAAACCCAAGTATCTGTTTACTGATCTTGTAGTATGATAAGGAACAAGCTCTTGCAGTTTTTCTGTCAATGTTCCTCTAAAGCTGTTATGTTGAATTACTGTGTTTCATTTTAGTGAATATAGTTGTCAGAGATCTCTGAAGAAG
>NW_009921603.1:18088-45228 GCF_000696875.1 Nestor notabilis | reverse complement strand
GGCCTGCTGAATAATGGTTATTTTGAAATGGAGCCTGAGATTTCTTTGCCCTGGTTGACCACATTAGAAGCTGAAATTATTCAGCACTTAAAGGGATCAAGCCCACATACATGACTACGTGCTTTCTTTGCATATTTTGCTTTCATGCTTAGACCTTTTGTTACCCTTTTTCAAATCAAACAGAAAGAAGGGGAGGGAGGGAATATCTGCTCTCTAGCTTTGCTTTTCAAGCCTTATAATATGCCTAGTTGTCCTGTTTTGGTAGCATGCACTTGTTATGGCTTAATTACATCAATAGAAGAGTATATAGCTTGCATAAATGATTGATAACTCACTATTATATACTTGTTTATTTTTAGACTTTCTTCAAGAGAATTATCCATCCTTTGATCTAAAGGAAACTGGATATGATTGGAAGGCTTGTGTTGCTGCCATAAACAGCACAATCCGCAGTCTTAGACATGATCATAAAAAAGCTACAGTTGGAATCCGCCGGAAGGTCTTGGCCATGCCACCACTGAGTGCAAAGAGTCCTCCACAGAGTCCCACTTCAGTGAAGCCATTTGAAAGTGACACTATCAATCTCATGGACTGAAGCTCTTTAACATGTTTCTCAAGTCCCAGTTTAGTGGTTTTATAAGCCCCACGTAGAAGCCTGTTACATCAAGTTGTCCTATTATACCGAGTTGTCAGCTGCACTAAATAGTATTATTTCATGAGACCAAAGGTAGCAGAAGACTTGGGAACTGTAACTCCTTTTATAAGTAGCATGTGTGCTCCTCAGAAATTACTTACACTGTTCTCTGTAGCATTTTCAATGTGCTCTCTCCTAAAAGCACTTTTCTTCTCATGATTCATTGACTCTGAAACATTAATCTAATTAGGAAAGGTGCCCTGTGCATCAAGTCAGCAGCCGCAGATAGAAATGTGGAAAGATAGGTCCTCCTTGGAGGAAGACTCATAACCAGCAAGATTATCTCATGTGTGAGGAATGAAATTTGGTTTGACAGTTGGATATTTTAAGCAAAAATACATAATGCAGAAAGGAAAAAAAATAAATACTACATCTAGCTGACTTGTTATGTTGCTCGCATTTTTGCCTCCTACAGCAGTCTTTGTTGTAGGATAAGGAAAGAGGCAGACAAAAATCTAATTACAGTTGGTAATATTTTCTTTGCTCTGATTTAGCTCTACAAAAGCACAAGAAGAAGCATCCGGAACAAACAGTTTGATGGTTGGTTCTGTTTTTTCTTGATGAAAATTAAAGGAAATACTTCTTCAGGGCCTTGGTCTGCTGTTCAGTGGCGTATGTCTCATTAACTGCTGTGGATGTCCACAAGATGCAAATCTGTTGCAACTTTCGTCTAGAGGATTTGGATCCTAATACCAATTTGAGAAATAATTTCTATCAGCTTCAAGTTGGACCTTCAGTTACAACTCAGGACCCATGCTGTACTGTTGGTATGAAGTCAGAGATAACCAGCATCAGTGGTATGCCTTCTCAATCTCATAATCATGGCTTTTAATACTCAGGTCTACAAGGCTAAGAGTGTTTGCTTCACTGTCTGGGTAGGCTGGTGTTCTAGAGACTTGTCACCTTGCCTTTGTTAACTTAAAATCTTGAAAGATGTGCAGTGGTTATTCACAGAGTCACAGAATGGTTGAGGTTGGAAGTGATGTCTGGAGGTCATCTGAACCATTCTTCCTGCTCAAGCAGGGCCTCCTACAGCCAATTGTCTAGCACCGTGTCCAGGCAGCTTTTTAATATCTCCAAGGATGAAAACTCCACAACCTTCTGGGGCAACCTCTGCAAGGGCTCAGTCATTGTCACAGTAAAAGAAGTGTTTCCTGATGTTCAGATGGAGCCTCGTGTGTTTTGGTTTGTGTCCATTGCCTCTAGTCCTGCCACTGGGTACCACTGAGAGGAGCACGGCTCTGTCCTTTTGGCTGTACATCCTCTTTGCAACCTTCCCTTGGGTATTTCTATGCATTGATGAGATCCCCTTTGAACCTTTTCTTCTCCAGACTGAACAGTCCCAGCTCTCTCGGCCTGTCCTCACAGGAGATTTGCTCCAGTCCCTTCATCATATTTGTGGCCCTTTGGACCCTCTGCAGTATGTGCAGTCCTGTACTGGGGAGCCCAGAGCTGCACCCAGCACTCCAGGTGTGGTGTCAAAAGTGCTGAGAAGAGAAGGATCACCTCCTTGAGCCTGCTGGCAACATCGTCCTAATGCAGCCCAGGGTACCATTAGCTACCTTTGCAGCAAGAGCACGTGGCTGGCTCATGTTCAACTTAATGTCCACTAGGACATCCCAGCATACACTCTGCCTTATCATTTAGGTTGTTAATGAAGGTGTCAGACAGGATCAGACCCAGTATTGATCCCTGGGGTACTCTGTTAGTTACTGGCCTTCATCTGGACTGATTACCACTCTCTGGGCCCTGATTTTTTTACAGTTTCCAGTCCACCTCACTGTCATCCAGCCTATACATCAACAGCTTGTCTGTGAGGATCTTATAGGAGACAGTGTTGACCGCTTTCCTCAAGTCCAGGTAGACAATATCCACTACTCTCATGTACCAGTCACTTTTTCGTAGAAGCTTATTGAGTCGGTCAGCTGTGACTTCCCCTTTATGAAGCCATGTGGTGACTTCTTGTGGTGGTATTCTTGTCCTTCATCTGCCTGGAAATGGTTTCCAGGATTAGCTGTTTCATCATTTTCCCAGGAATGGAGTTGTACTGTGACTGACTGGCCTGTAGTTCCCCGAGTCCTCCTTGCCCTTCTTGAAGACAGCAGTGACATCTGCTTTCACCCTGTCTTTGGGCACTTGTCCCATTAAACCTTGATCAGTCGAAGATTATCAAGAGTGGCCTCACAATGACATCGGCCAGCTCCCTTAGCACTCATGGGCTCATCGCATCAGCACTCTTGGACTTTTAGTATATGTCCAGTTTGTTTAAGGATTCCCTGACCAGATCCTCTTCCATCCAGTGTGTATTCATTGCTCTAGCCTTGCCCCCAGTCTCTGGATTCTTGAGGGCCAATCCTGCTCATAAAGAGTGAGACGAAGGTGGCATTGAACTTCTCAGCCCTTTCTGTGTACTGCATCACCAGGTTCCCTGTGTCATTCAGCAGCAGGCCCTTTTGTCACCTGGGTATTTACAGAAGCTCTTCTTGTTATCTTTGACCACCCTGGCCACGTTCAATTCCAGTTGGGCTTAAGCTTTCCTAACTTCACTCCTGGATAATCAGACAATGTCACTGCATTCCTCCTGGGTTACTTGTTTTTTCTTCCACATTCCATATGCTTCCTTTGAGTTTGTCCAGAAGCTCCTGCTTCATCACAGGCCTCCTGGCATTTTTGCCATATTTGTTCATTGTTCTGGCTTTCTCTGGAGCTTAGAGGAGGCGATCCTTAAATTTTAACCAATTTACTTGGGCCATCTTTTGTCCAGGGCCCTAATCCCATAGGAATTTTCATAGCAGATCTTGGAGCAAACCAAAGTCCACTCTTGTGAAGTCCAGGATTGTGAGCCTGCTTTTTACTCTCCTCTCTCCCCTCAGGATCCTGAACTCCACCATCTCATGGTCACTGCAGGTAAGGCTGCTTTTGACCTTCACATTCATCAACCAGCCCCTTGTTGTAGGTGAGTATGAGGTCAGCAAAGCCCCTCTCCTCGCTGACTATTGCTTAGAGGAAGAAGTTACTGTCAATGATAAACATTTATGCCCTTTCTGTGCACACAACACTAATATTTATTAGTGCACTGAATTATGTATTAAAAACCAAACTTTAAAAACTACTTGGATGCTGAACTGATGAAAATAAATAACTCATATTCAGTTTCACATCCCCCTCCGTTTCATTTGTAAGGTGAAATGACAGAGCAGTAACTGCACAGAAGTTAATGGCTCTTTTTGTTGTGTGGGTTCTTTGTTGTTTGGGGTTTTTCAGTTGTGTGGATGTTTTGGTTGTTTGTTTCTTGCTTTCAAAAGAGGAAGTATTTGGTACATGCCTTTTTGTTACTTGTTTTTCCAGCATGGGTCACATAATCTTCTCACTGTCTACGTATTGGCTCAGGTAAGCTTTCCTTGTCTCAGATGTCCAGCTTTTTCCCAGAAAGAAGCTTCTCAGAAGGCTGACACAGGGAACCAATTTCAACTCTGCAAGCTGAGGCAGTGGTGGCTTCCAAAATTATGCCTGTGTACATACAGAACAAGATCTAACTAAATCTGTCCTCTCCAAGACAAAGGTTTCATGGTTTATTCTTTTGTTAGCAATAGGGTACAATAGCAGTTACTTGTTCTCACTTTAACTTCTATTCATAACAAAGAGGTGGTGTTTATTATATGCAGTATAGGATCAGCTTTTTTATTGCAAGTTAGGATAGGCAATGGCCTTATCAGATATGAAATTAGTAATTTAAGTGTCACCTACAACCTCCTTGCAGAAGTCGTCTGTAGGATTTAAGAAATAGGCTGAATTTCTGATTCTTAAATTCCTTTTTACTAGAAATGTTGTACTGCAAAATTTGGTTGTTCTGGTTTACTACTAACAAATTCTGCTGTTACTGTTCTAAACAATCATTCTTGTAAATGCCAAGAACTTTGTTGTGTGTAGATATTACTAGTTCCAAACCTCAGAAGAAGCCAAAATGCTTATATTTTTTCAGTAGTTTTATGAAACCTTTTCACTGTCCTTCACAGATTTTAATGGTAGAATGATCTATTTATTGAATGACCTGTCTGGCACTGAAATCTGTTAGTGTGGTGCATACCTATAGCTTCCATATTGAAAGAGAATTGAATAAAAGTAGGAATAGTTTTCTTGTTTCTGTTTCAAATGTATTAATTTTTTTCTAACTTTTATAAAATAGAATATTTTGCTGTTAGGAATAAAGTATTTTAAAAATAAAACTAGCATATAGCTCCTTGACTACTTGTGTGTTAAGTATTTCTTGCACCATGAATCTACAGTTGAGGTACGGTTTCATCTGAAAAGATTCTTTTGATCTTTCAAGAACCAGGGCTTTGAACAGACCTTCTGCTTTCCAAATTTAAACTGCCTTAACTGATTCAATAACCAAAGCAAACTTCTTTAGACTTCACTTGTCAGTTGCAGCTTTGTGTGAGCTATCGGAAACAGAGATTTCCACAAAATGGTAGGAGTTGAATAAAATTCTTAAGACACTCCTTTAAACTGGTGCATTTTTAGTAGAGAAGGCCTTATTCATGCGGTGGAGTCAGTTTCTGTATTAGTCCTTGTTCAGGGAATAAAACAGGGCTGGAAGGTACTCACTCATGAAAAACACTGAGAAATCACTACCTGTCCTCCACCTCCGTAGTCCCAATAGCTGTCCCTAATGCAGTGCAAGTCCTTCCTGTCTGCAGAAGATCTGGGACACTTCATTTGTGCTTGACTGATGTTTCTGGACTTGAGATGATATTTTGTAGTTCATCTGGTACTTCTGGCATCAGACTTGATGGCTCTCTGATCTAGTGCTGTTCATGTCTGGGGTCCACTATGTGTTTCCTGGTAACATGTAGAAGGTGAAGCTTTCTTGATCCATCTTGATGTTGTAGCCTTGTGAATGGAGGTGCATACAGCATTGCATATGAGATATTAATAGTTACATGTATAACTGATATGCAAAAAGAACAATATATATTTTTATATATTACACAAATATTAAAATAGTTTTTAATTAATTTCTATCTTAGGACTGACTGTAGACATTGGAAGAGAATTGGCAAAATTCTGTCCTGATCTCCAGCTCCCACTTGGTTTTGTGTACATTAGCCTTGCAGTCTTGGGTCTTGCCGTATTAGTGATCAGAACCCTGGTCCTGTGAATAGATCTTCCAAGAACAACAACTGAATAATTGGCCCCTTCCATAGTAGTCAGAAAAAATTTGCAAGGGAGTGCCTTTCCCTCCCCTCTACAGTATGAAGAGGGTGGGGGGTGTGATAGGGTGGGGTTTTTTGTTGTTTCTAAAGTTTAGATCCTTGAAGTAGCTATTGGGTGACTGATAGATGCCCGTGTCAGATCCTCCCCTCCTCTGGGCAGTGTTGCTTCAAATTAGATATGCTGCTGGAAGCTCTTCCAGCAGATTTCTTAGCACTTGCTCCTACATTGCTGGAGAATGTAGGTTGATATGTGAGCAAGTGGAATGAAGAAAGCAAATGTTCATTGGTCTCCCTGTGCCTGGTGGTCTCTTAAAAAGATTCTGTGGGTGTTGTGGTTTTGGTCAGCATTGTTCTCAGACTAAAGTTGAAAACACAGCACTGCGCTAGCTACTAAGAAGGAGAAAAATATCTGTTACAGCAGAACCCAGGACAGCGGGAGTAAGTCTCCATGTGAAATAGTTCCGTTCTTCCTTACCCCTCTGTTGTAGTATGGATAACTTTTGTGCGTTTGTGAGATGGATCACTGTATATCTCGTCTAACAAATGAATATAGTTGTTCACTGCACTTCATGTCAAGGGAGCAGCTTGAGTGGCGCTCCACCAGTGAGGGAGAGCGCCCATGGCACAGGCAGCACCATGCCCTTCACTGAACAGGGTGCTCTAATCAGGCCGGGGTGGTGACTGGCAGGGACCACCGACAGTCGCAGGGGAGACAGCATTAAAAAGTCAGGTCTGGAGTCCAAGAGGGACAGGGGACAGGCTGCTCAGGGAGGCTAAGGCCTCTTGGTGCCCCTTGGGGATCGGGTTGAAAATTTTGGAGGTTTAGAATCATAGAATAGTTAGGGTTGGAAAGGACCTTAAGATCATCTCGTTCCAACCCCCCTGCCATGAGCAGGGACACCACACACTAAACTATGTCACCCAAGGCTCTGTCCAGCCTGGCCTTGAACACCGCCAGGGTTGGAGCATTCACAACTTCCTTGGGCAACCTATTCCCGTGCCTCACCAACCTCACTGTTTCACAGCATGTATGTAAATAACCCATCTCACAGGCATGTTCCGCTTTAGAACTCATCTCTTAGAACAATATTGATACCATTCTTTTCTATTTTCTTCAAGTGTTAGTTCAGATCACTTGATGAATGTTCTCATTTGATTTAGAATATGCTGCAGAAAGGTCTAAATATTTGTGCAGTTTTTAATTTCTAATTTTATCTAAATAATAATATGCTAATTTTTTTTAGTTCTCTTGTACAATTACTTTTTATTGATGAGTATGTGGTATGATGATATTGGTGCGTGAAGTGAGACAGACTTCAAATGCCATCCAAACTGTGAGCTTATCTAAGTATTTAACTTACAAGTTCAGAGTAGATAGATTTATTTATTTATCTATCTATCTATCCATTTATTTATTTATCTCTCCATTTAAGTGGTGAAGTGACATTGATTATACTATTCCAAGAAAATCATTCTGTACTAGAACCAAGGCTGCATCTTACTCCTTGATAGCTTGAAGGGCGACAGCACCACCTACCGAGGGACAAACGTTTTTCTGGAAGAACAAAAACCGCGCCGCCTGAAGGAAGTTCATCATCCTGACAGAATGCTGCGGTTCTGAGAATTTGATTTTGGTTTCGCTCTTAGCTCAGCTTTATCTGTTGAAGCTAAGCCTTTCCATTTAAAAGTTATCTAATCGAAGTTTGGATGTGTTTTTTCAGTGAAATGCCATTTTTTTTTAGTTACTTTTAACATCATCTGTAAGCCTTTAACACATGGCACAACTATTCACATACAGTTTTATATGAGTAATAAAATGCGGGAGTAATGGAGCACCAGGATCAGCATCCTATTTTCTCACAGCCTTAGCAGATTCCTTGGCATTTAATCTGCTAACACGAACTTTCCGAGGGTGGCACTTGCTTCATAAACCCCATCGAGGAAGAGAACTCTAGGGCCCCCGGCAGGCAGGCACATGGGGTTTGGAAAATTCCCGGAACTGTGTGAAGGGAGTGCAGGTTGTCCAGAAGGACATCTTTCTGCTTGTAAAGTTTCAGAAGGCAGTATAACAATCTCGTAGGTTAGAAGAGATTAGAAAATACCATCAGGTACCCAGTTTGGCATAGGAAAGGTTACAGTTACATGACAGAAGGTAACAAACCAGCCCAAATTGAGGGGATTTTCAAAAGTGGGAGGTGACTGTATCCCAAACTACTCAGACAGGTGAACTTACTGAAACAGACTGGTGTTCTAGCTTCAGGAAGACTTTAGCATGACGTGGCAGTGAAACTGTACTAAGTGCCAAAAAGACTCAAGAAAAGGCAGGGACCTAACCAGATGTGGAAATCTTCAAGTTCTGCTGTTTGGGTGCAAAGGCTGCTGACCAAAGATGAAAAACTATACTGCTAATAGGATTCTGTGCATGTCTTTTTGAATGAAAGTCTTAAATTGCTTAATTTAGTCCATTCTTCTAGTTAGTTCAAGCCAAAGGAATTAAAGCTCAGGTTGCTGCAAATATGGCTTGTTTGATGTACACGCTTATGCCAGTTAGTGCCTGTTCTGGTCACTTTTAAACTGCATAAAGATAAAGCCTGAGTCCCTAGGAATCCAGGGTGTTACCTTATTCAGGTTTCTCTCAAAGGTATTGACCCTGAAGGCTGTTTGAGGGCTTGGTGATGGGACTCAGAACATCATCTAGAGCAGGCCCCTTGCTGCCAGCTGAGCTTCCTGTCTGCTTGCTGTGTGAAACACCCATTAGAGGCAATGTTAGGATATTTACCTTGTTCACTTCCATTACCCAGTCCCTGTTTTGCCTCATTTTTTTCAATCATGAAAGCTGATGAGGAAGGCAGGCCTGCATCGTTATGCGTCAGTTTGCTTTCCAAGGTGTGCATCCCTGAAGAAGGGTCTGCAAGCAATGGGTTTAGTAAGATGTATTTTTGACCAGTTTTGTATTCTTATTGCCCAGAGCATGAATCTTCACTCAGATTTGACAACAAATATACTGAAAGGGATTGGCTTCATTTTCTGATCCACAAGAAAATTCCTTTCCCTTACTGGTTGCACAGACAGGAAATTTTAGAAGTAAAGGGAAAGCTCTTTAAGTGGACAGTCGGGGGGGGTGTTGTACTGACTGTTGCATTCCTATATTTTAATGGCTATAGGAAAGTGGTGAACATAGCAGTCAGGTGCTTGGGACGTGAAAATGAAGTACATGGGCATGTTTTTTTCTCCCATTTGTCAGAGAAAGGTGAAAACACTGAGAAATTAATAGTAAAGTATTACTGACATGATCGGTTTTGTTTAAATGTTTTCATAGATAATTTATTGACTCCAAACAGAGACAAGTGAGAAAAATACAGAGGTGGCTTGGTTGGGTTTTTTTAAGAAAACTTTAAGAAAAAGATAAAAGGCAGACATCACAAAACAACAAGAAACTGCCAACAGTGTTCTGCCACTTACTCTGAGAGGTCAAAGATAAAATTTAAGTGTCGCTATTTTCTGTTCCCCTTTTGCTACTGTTGTGAAAGAAGAGTTAGTTTTCTGCTTTATGGTCATGACCTTCTTGGAAATAAATTCAGTCCTTGAAAGTAGCAGCCTATTAAAACATATTTGTTCTCCACACGTTGCAGGACTTTTCTTTAAATTCCAGTAAGATAGTTTTCCATAAAACATTCTTTCCATCTTTCCATGTGTTTGGATTGTAAGCGAGGATTATTTTTCTGCTGCGTGATCTCATGGAGGTGCTAGTTGAGCACATTTTGTCCCCTGTTTTTTTTTTTAAGGATGTAGTTCTGTAGAGCTGCACTTCCAGTGTTCACTGGAAGCAGAGATAAACACAAGCAAATATCTGTAAAAATTTTTACTTTCTTCCACGTAGCCAGTGAGGTGTTTTTGCATGGACATCTTTGCTTTTGAATGTAATTTCTTTTTCCCTCTTATAACTGCAGCAACAGTAAAAGGTACCTTTCCTATGACAAAACAGCAAAAATGGCATATTCTTTATAAAAGGAAAAAATACCCACACCCCAAGCATTGAAACTGTCTGTATTTTTGTAGCTTTTCTCAATTTTATTTTAAATACACTTGTCCTAAGAAAGCCTTCATTAGAGATGATGGGCAAAACCCAGTCCTGCTTAGTCTGGAAGCAAATCTAGTCGAGCTTTTGCTTGGCTTTGAATTTATAACAGCAATACTTGAGTCTATGGCCTAATTCTGAAAACGGTATCTAGGTGTGTAACTTCCATCCTATTTATTATTCCTTAAAGTAGGAAAGTTGAACTATGGAAACATGGTTGAAGGATCAGGATGCAGGTTAGCAAATAACAGCTTCATTCTAATAATAATAATAATTCATCAGATGATCACAAGGAACAAACGTAGGAAATGGGTGTTGTGGGCTCTTAGCCAAGCTTTGCAAATTTAGCTATTTCTTCCTCTTCCTGGGGATTACTGACCTCATTGCAACTGTGTAATTTACCCACTCCAGTTCATAATTTGGCATGGGACCTGGCACCGTACACGAACAGGAGCTTACACAAGTACCCTGGACTCAACAGCAGTGGCTTAGCTGCCTGCCCAAATGCTCATTTGCTGACTTCTGTGAAGGCAGAAAGACAGACTGAGAGAAGTGGCAATGCCTGAGGCTACCACAAATCTCCGCTGAGGGAATGTGAGCCAAAGACCCAACTTCCCCTCTGCCACAGGCATCTAAGTATATGGTCACAATAGCAACCAGTTAGTCAATCCTAACTGCTTTGTAAAGTGCAGAAACAGCCCATCAGCACTACAGAAATGAAGTAAATTCTGGCCTTTATTTGAAGGCCTGACTCAATCCCAACTGAAATGAAAATAATCTCTCTACAGGTCTTCCTGGAGGTAGGCAAGATTGTTTGAAGTGTAGGTATATAAAATTTTTAATTTTATATGGGTTATGTGTGAATAAAAAATTTTAAGCTAGAACTATTTTGAAATAGCATTTGTAATGAATATCAGGTCTTCAGCCAGGGGAACAAATGCAAATGCATCTCATCTCCAGCTGCAGATGAGTTGAAATGTGGAGTCCCTAACCCTACATGCGCACTTTGAACACTTTTTTTTCTTTCTGCTGACAGCCTTTTAGCTGCATCCCCTCAGGAGGCTTATATTATAAAGTGTAATCCATCTTCTGTTTGGAGAATTCTAGGATAGTTAAAGAAAAAGTGCTGAAAGAAGCAGACTGCTGCTGTACACCCTGTCCTGAATCAATTTCTGAGTCCTACGTGCCTGCGTACCAGTGAAGTCCTACTTGTCCTTCTTTTAGGATTAAGTATCCTATCTGCTAGAATGTAGGTATTTCCTTTATTTATCTAGTGCCTCCCAGTCTGCCTCCTACTTTTCTGCCTACACCCTGTAGGCCTGAGCCGCCTTTCTTTGTCCCCACTTTCTTGCAGAGCAAACCCATCCAAATCAGCTCCAACTCAAGCAGCTCCCCAACGGGAGGCCCATCTGCTTTCCTCCTTTCCTGGCTCCACAGCATACCTGCCTACATAAACGCACTTGAGTTTTTGAACACAGCACTTTTTTGTCTTTATACGCTTTCTGCTAACTTGTAAAGGTCAGCTGGGAGAGCTGTTGTTTAAGCAAACACAGCTTAGCAAGTGGTGACTCAGGAATTCGTATTGTCTGGTATCTCCTGGCTTGCACTGGAAGAACAATAGCAGGGTCCGACTCCCTGGGGACTCTGTGGGTTCGGTTTTTGGTTTGTTTTTAATAAAACCAAGAACATTTGTTGGTGATGGGAATGTCATAGGGTGTTACACTGAGATCATATATTTTAGCAGAGCTTTAGTAGGCCTTCTAACTGGAAGAATTGCACAAAAAAGAATTGTTCTGTGCAAAAAGAGGAACATTTTTCATGTCTGCAAAAGGCATTGCATTTTGTATGTGATCCCATGTTCTGAAATGTGTTGTGAATGTAACTGAAAATATACTGTACAGGACTGTGTAGAAACTCACAACCTCAAATAAGCCATGTAAGAGCATTTTCTTCAAGAGAGAAAATTTTATGAAAAGGAAAATAAAATGCCTCCCAGTCTCTATCTTGAAAGCAATGCAAATGTTAGACTACATTCTATTTTTGTATGTCTCAGCCACCCCTTTCACTAAAATGAGAGATTGATCCAACCCTTTTATGCAGTTAAAAACGCTTCAGCCTTCTTGTAGCCCATCACCAAAGTCTGTATTCTGATGTGCTGAAGAAGGGAATTTATATCCTTACAGGTTTTTTCTCTTTCCTTCCTAATTCATATGACATTTCCTGTGAGACCGTGAGTCCTCCTATCTGTGCATGCCATAAAACAAATATTGAACTTGTAGGTCATTTTAAAGAAAGCCTTTTGAAGAAAAGTGCTTTAATTAACATTTACTTTTATTTGCAAAGGAACCTTGAAGATCCTTTATATCAGAATATAGGTCACAGCTCCCAAAGAATACCAATGATGTACTGTAAACTATGCTATTGATATATTAGCATCAGACTCCCCAGCATATTAAATCTGCACAGTTGTGAAACACTCATTATTTCTATTAATTTCGATTATGGTAATGTGAAGTGGCTACAGCAGAGGTCTGAGCCTCCTACAGAAGGTGAGGGACACTCAGAAGAGCCAGTTCCCGCCAGGCAGCACTCACAACCCAGGCAGGTAAGAAGCAGGCACCAGACAGCATCGCAGCCCTGGCTGCGGCAGGAGCAGAGGCACCGGCACCGTGCCTCATCCAGGGTCACCCCGAAGACTGTGGCAAGGCTTTGTCTGGAAACCCAGGGGTCTTCAGCCAGTGTGCGGGGAGCAGGCTCATTGCCCATGGACACCTGCTTGTTCCTGCACACAGACTGTGGAGCATGGGGGAACCACAGAGCCCCGGATTCCTCTCCTGTTGCCTGCACGGAGCAGACACTGGGGGGTTTTTGTTTGGTGTTTGCCTTGAAGGCCTGAAGCTGTTGGGGTTTCTCACCTCAGGTGTTGGAGGTAGAAAGGGTAAAAGTAATGAAAACCTGCTAAAGACTGAAAATAATAGAATTCCTCATATTCTCCCCATCTTCTCTAACCCCCTGGAGCATATTAATTCATTGGCAAGATAAGCCAGATACTTTATCCACTTGGCCACGCAATCTTGGTATGTATCCAGGGGTCTTCACAGGTGTAAAATTAACCACAGGAGAGCTCTTCTATTGTTCACTGACTGCAGTGCAAACATATGGAGGACTACAAATGAAAAATGATTAAAACAATATTTGAGTACATGCCCCTTCTCTTATTTTATATGTACCACACATGTAAGTCCATCCTGTTTTTTGCTTCATTATCTTAATGCAGAAAAGTGAAACTTTCTTGTTCAAAATGCAATTTTCTCTGTGAAATAGCACCTTTTGGAGATGATTTGCCTGTGCTGAGAGCACAGCGGTATTCAGAAATGTGCACAAAAAGAAAGGTTTTATTGCTTGGCATGAGCAACAGAATACCTTGGAATGATCCTGTGAAAATACTATGGCAGACTTCTCTAACTTGGCTGCCAGTACCTTTCAATAGCATACCTCTTAAAAGAAATAAATCTGCATTTAACTGATAGTAAAAGGTCATGGTCCATCAGCTACACTAAGATGTTTTTAAACCTGTCCCAATACACACCCATCCAATAAACCAGGAAGGCTCCTTCTGAGGTTTTCTTCTATTTGGTACAGAAAACATATTTTAAGGTTCTCCTGGACACAAGTTTGCTCAGCAGACTGGAGTGGTTACAAATTAAGTGGGGTTTTAATTAAAAAAAAAACCAAACTACCTAATTATATCTTTTTCCTCAAATGACAGGAACAGCTGCAAAGGTACCATTCTGAGTTCTCTGATAAACAGATAAATTTCTCTGATAAATTTTATTTACTTATTAAGGCCATTTAGCACTCCTGAAAGGTTTGAGAAGCCGGTTTGAGAGCTGTAGAGCATCCAATTTCTTTTTCCTTTATTTTTTTTCTCTTAAAGTGGTTCAGAACAACTGTGGCACAGGCAGCTGTTATTCACTTCCCCACTGGACCTGACAGTCCCAAAAAAAAGAGAGGGATTCACTTCAGTTTCTCCCTCGAGCGTAAAGGGTGGCTGATTCATTGAATCTTGGGTGGGACTAAAGGGAGAAGAAATCAAGGAGTAACAGGGACAGCAATGTGCTGGGGGGACAGTGTGGTGGACAAACAGATGAAGCGAAGCATTACTGAGTAAGGCAGGGATGCTCCTCCAAAGAGGGAGAGGACCACGCGGCAGCTAGGTGCATACAGTGAAGTGGCAGATCTATTCCCACCTCAGACACTTATCTGCTGTCTCAGTTTTCCACACCAAACCTTTTTTCCCCCCACCTGAATAAAAGCAAATCACACTTTTGCTTCTTGCAGCACTGTGCAGTTGATTGAGGATTTAGAATATCATATGGCTGTTAAGATAGATTAATACGTATATATGTCATTCTGTTTGTGTGCATAGTGACTGAGGATTTCTGCCCCAGAGTTTGCCATCAGAAATTAGAGTGCAACTGCTCCAAACTATTAGTAATCCACTATTGGCAATTGCTTGGGGGGTGGGGGAGGGTGTGGGAAGAGTGGTGTTTCATGGCAATTACATCTGCAAATATGGTATGTGTTATGTTCTACTAGTTCTTATTTTTTCTAAAGCAGCAAACAAAAAGAAACTTACAATACAATACAAACCACTGTCTGGTTACAAATATGAAATCCATTAGATCAGTTAGTAGCAGAAAAAGGAACATTTGGGTCCATATTTGGGGTCATTATCAAATCTGCTTCTTACATGTATTGTGGTCAGCTTAATCTAATGACCCTCCCCCAGTGTGTGTGTGCTTCCATGGTTGTATGTGCACAGGCAGTATGTGTATCCATTTGCATGTAGGAATACAACTGGTTAACGTTATTTCAATAGCGTGCAGGCACACATGAACAGGCATGTGTAAAATTTCATGCAGAAAAGTCCTTTTTAAATACTGGATTTGGAGATTGACCTCTCAAAACTGTTTCTTTGGCCCGACTCCCTACCATGAGTATCAGCAAGAGCAGGTTTACAGCTCACCTGTAGCTAATGGAGGTTTGCAGCAGCTTACAGCTCTCCTTGAACCTGGATTTAATTTGCAGTGCCAGTCCTGGTGGGATGGTGCTGGATTATGTGAGCTGAAGCCTGGGAAGAGGTGAGGCTGATAGAGCTGGATAGTGCTGGTTCCAGCACACCACCTGGCCAGAGACAAGGTACGTTGAAGAACGTGTAGGTCCACAGCACCGTGCGACTGTATCACTGAGTATGTTACAGGCAGCACAGACCTGGAGCTAAACTCTGTCCCTTGCCAGCTACATCAAGTCTGGTCAACTGGCCTTTGTTCAGGGATAAAACCCCCGTTCTTTTCAGGCCCCTTGGCTTGGATGGGGACAGGACTTCCCCAGTTTCTGTTGTGGGCCCCTGTGCCTGTGCCCCCTTCCTCTGCTTAGGGCAGCTTCTGGAGGGAATCACTGTGAATTGTTTAATTTTCCTCTTCCATTGTCTGCGGTGGGGGGAGATGGCAAAATATCTTAGAGACAGTAATGCAAGAGATGATCTCAGAGTGCAAGTGGAAAAAAGGCAGCAGCAGGCAGCCCTGTCCCAGCCCCAGTCCCAGAGCAGGAGCAGAGCATCAGGCTCTAAGGGCAGGCAAAAAGGCAAGTCTTGCACCATCCCTGCCTGGATTCAAGGGGCCAGTGCAGAGTTTAAGGCTGCTTCACAGTGAAGCAGCTGGGCAACACCTGCAGGCAGTTTACTTAAGACCTCAGTGGATTATTTTGGGAATCTGAATGGGTGCCAGGCTGGCTGCTTATGAGGAAGCAAACACTTAAAGACAAAACGTTTAAGTGTTTTGCCTAAGCTGTGTGGTGCTGGCAAGAGGAAGAAAATAAAGCAAAGTGTGCGGTCAACAACAGCCCAGCTAGACTGGAATGCGGAGCTCATAAAAAGGAGAGACTCCAAAGCCTGAATGGGGCATAATAGAGCCAAGCAGCCTCTGCCGAGGCATCCCTGCCCACCACCTGCATTGCTGCAGCCCACTACTCTCAGCTCTGGCATTCCCCCCACCGGGCTCCTTTGGACAGCACTGCTGGGTGACATGAGGGCACAAAAACATTAGGCATGTGCTCTTCATGAACTCCAGCTAGCGATTTTAGTGGATGGAGAAAATGGGGGTGATTGTGACACCACCACCCCCACCACCCGAATGTGAAATTACCCTTCTAGAGCCTGGGTAGCACATTCGGATTGTACAAAAGCAGTCACCCTTGGCAACACCCAGCAACAGGGCAGTGCTAGGATGAATGATGAGGCCACATCCAGGTAACACAAGCCAAAATTGAAGCTTCTTGCGTTATCAGGGCAAGACTAGTGAGCAGGGCTGGTCAGACTTTATCAGACCATTTAGCAGTTCTTAAAAGATATCTTGTATGTGAAGCACCCACTTTTACCATTGTCACAAGAGAAGAGGAGCACTTCCTGTCCTCTAGGGAAGTGGGTTTGATGGTGGTGTGGTCACATAGGAAATGTCCCCTCCAGCATCTCTTGTGGCTGTGCAAATTCTGCTGTCACTTGTAGGTCTGCAGGAGAACGAGGAGTAAGTACAAAGTAAGGCTGGGGTGCCCCAGTGTTCATCACAGCATTACACACACGGAGTGAGTCAATTAGGTACTACAAGGTATGGGGTGTACGGTGGTCCTGCCTGAAAGCACTGCCAGTCTATCCAAATCAGACAGGCAAAATGTTGTACAAGGGCAGAACAAACAACCGGAAGGTGTGTATTCTCTCTGTGTGTTCCTTTTAAAGTGTGCTGGGGCAGGGGGAGCTGTCGTTAACTGAATGTGTACTTTGAAGAGAAAAAAAGCATTTGCCAAATCTAAGGCCTTGCAGACCTTCTGTGGTGAGAAATACCGCAGCTGTACAAGCCTGCGTTGCACTGGAGCAGGTCTCTGCACTTCATGCTAAGGCAACACCTTACAGGTCCAGTGACTGTTACCAACTGCCATAATAGCAGTCCTGCAGAAGGCAGCTCCTTCTCCTCTGGATTTAAATCCCTTGCCTTTGGGACCCCAAGCCCAATGGCAGCAGATAGGGCTTTCTGCCTGAAAACCTTTACCATGATAACCCACTAAGTCACACCATCTGCTGATAGCAGGGGACATACTCAGGTCAGCTGGGAAGCTCTTGGGGGCTCAGGGAAGCCAAGGAGCTTGACCATGGCCACATGACAAGTTAGCAGGGGAGGGATATGAACACAGCTACACAGGGAGAGACAAAGTGCACTCCTGGCACTTCAAGTATCAACACCACTATGCAGCACAGCAGCCATGTCAGTGACCTTCCCTTTCTCATGCCATGCTTTGTGGCCATCCAGGGCTGTGACAGAGGTGGGTTCACCTAGTTGAGCAGAAAGCCTGGCTGCTTTAAAATCCTGCCTTCAGCAAGCTTTGTTCTCTGTTTGCTCCTCCTGGGAGTTGCACTGCTTATGCCTGACTCAGGCAGACAGATTCTTCATCCCCTGAAAACAGATTGAGAGCCAGGACCTGCTGCATGCTCCCTCCCTGTTCACACTAACTAGCTCACGGCAAATTCTCCCAGAGCCCCATGGTCATGCTTGGCCCAACCAGCCTTGCAGTGCCTTTCTTCTTGGTAATGAGCTTGCAACGTGTTCATGGAGGGATACCGATATGCTCCGACCTATTTCCGTATCACCCTCAGATCTGTGAGTAGAAAGGATTTCCTCTTTCTCTGCTGCTGACCCTCAAATTGCTGTTTTTTCATAGCGTTGCTGGTGCACTCTTATTTGAAACAGAAGAGGGAGGTTCCTCTTTCCCATTTGTTTGTTGGTTTCTAAGCCTTTTGCACCTCATTTTAGCCCAGGAGGACAAGACCACTACAGCATTCTCTCATCTCTTATGCCTCTCTTCAGCAATGTCATTTGGACATTGTTAAAATAAAAGGTGAATCTGGGAAAGAATACAGGCTCTCGAATACAGTGTTAAGAACTTGGGAGCCTTACCATGCATTTGTCAAGCCAGGATGCCTGCTGTAACACTTCCTGAAACATGGCTTTCCCTCCAGGTTGACCAGCAAAGTTAAGGCCCTTCTTCCCTATTGCAAGTGGCACTGTCTGGGAACATTGCAGACCAAAGAGCACGAGCCCCTCAGCATGGAAAGGTTTTGTTGTTGCCCCTGCAGATAGAGACAGAGCAATTAATCAAAATGTGTTTCATCACCTTTCTTTCTCTGTGACCAAGCCCTATCAATGTAATTGCTAAAGAACTACTGATACCTTTTGAGTGAGCTTTTGTGGTACTCCTTTGGTCTTCAGAGGATTTAAATAGCTTTTCTCATGGCAGGACAGGGAGGACTGACTATACATGCACTGATCTTGGGGAAAAGATGGTGACACCAACAGTGGGGGTAGGACGTGTGACAGTAACAAAGACAGCAATGGATGTGTTGGAGCCACCTTTTTCTCTCTGTACTGCCAGCAAACACAGTTTAGATAAGGACAGAAGTTTCTGACTGACATAGCTTGCACAGACATGGCTAGAGATTCAAGACATCTGGTCCCTTCTGGGCATATCCATCAGACCTGATCCCAGACCTTTGAACAAATGGGAGAATTTTCTCTCGCTTGGGCTTTCAGGGAGCAAAATGCCAGGGGATCCGGCTTCACTCCTGCTCAGCTCCTGTGGAAGCCTGTGCTGCTGAAAGCGTGAGCATTACTTGTTTGGGTACCTCTGTGGGAGGTAAGCTCCTTGAGTAAAGTCTTAACCTGACAGTAAGTGCCATGCACTTGACAATGTGGCCCCTCAGTGCTGCCTAAGTAAATCACCTGCGATGTGCTTGAATTGAATGCAGAGTGTGCAGTCACCTTTCTAGATCAAAGGGGGGTTTCCCTTAAGCTTGTTCTTGAAATCTGAAGTTATGAGCCTGCTTCATCCACCCATGCACTCTGCAATGATCAGCAAATTCTGTTCAGATTTAATGTCAACAGCTCTTGGCGTAACACTCACATGGAGCAAAGCTGAGCAATGGGAAGAAGAGGCAAAATCTGCTCAGTCGTGATGACTTGCGTCCTGTCCTTTAGCAGTTCAGCAGAGCACAAAATACCTATCTCTTCAATGAGGGAAGTGGGTAATGAAGCAGTTGCAGGAGCAGGAAACAAAGCTGGAATGGGGACTTCGGATCAGATGGTAGTGGACTTTGCAAATAAATCAATGCACCAGTAAGTCATTCCTACCATCATGCTCCCACCCCCCTCAGATCTCCTTTGACTTCAAACTTGAAGCCACATCTCTCCTCTCCAAAATTAAGGTATTGTTACCTGGGCAAGAGTTTAGCTCCTGGTTTCACAATATGCTTTCCTATCTCAAATTTGTGTTTCTCAGTTGCACAAGCCCAAATAATTGAGTTGCTATTACTGCTGCAACTTTAATAAAATGCTCCTTGATACACACAAAACTCCTGTTTTGGAGGCTAGAGATAAATCCACTGACAGATGGAGGCGTTTCTGAGAAAATGAGAGTAGAAAGCATCTACAATGGTAATGTCCTTCTGAGATCTGACTGTGTGTGGATAGGTATGCGGAAGACCTGTTGTGTCACCTATGGGCTGACACTTGGACTCTGTCAATGACACCAGCTTCCTCCTCTAAGCCACTATAGTGAATGATTACAACATGCTAATTTAGTTGTTCTTGGTCTCTGTAAACTCAGTTTTTCCATCAAACTGGCAATGAGTTGGCACGCTTTGCCTTTTTCCTCCATCTTAAGACAAGACAATGAAGCCACAGAGCATACAATAGTGGTTTTGTCCTGTGGGGAGACATTGTTTCCTGAGGAAGCCGTGCTTTGTTCAAGAGTAGCTTTATTAAAGAAGATTGTGGGGATTGATCCCACCTCTTTCTATTCCTTGGGGCAGCACACCCAGGGTTCCACAATTGGAGGACTGGAGGTGGGATCTCTTTTCACCTGAGAGGTGCATAGGAACATAATTCCCACCCCATCCCTGAAATACTGCATCAGACCAAAGGTTTACCTGGTTCAAGACCTAATCTTCCACAGTGGCCAGAAGCAGACACCTTGAAGAGTATGCAAAAAAAGGCTAGTGCTGTGTCACTCTTGTCCTAGCACACCCTTTCAGTCACCACCAGTCAGCTATTGCAAGACTCCCCAAGCCAGAGGTTGTGTTTGTGATTCAGTTTAATAGACTACCGATAGACTCTCCCCCTGGGAACATTTCTAATCCCTTTTTCAGTTGCTTTGAGCCATTTATGGCAATGAGTTGCACAGCTGTAATTATGCACAGTATGAAACCAGCTTCTTCACTGTGTTGTTTTTCAGATCTGCTGCCTGTTTATTTCATGGGGTGCCTCTTAAGTCTTGCAATAAGAGAAGAAAATTTGCTCCGTGCCTACCTTCACCGTGCCATCTGTGGTTATATAGCCCTCAGGTATAAATCACCTCCACCATCTCTGTTACCACTGTAGGGGAACAGAAGAGTCTTTGTCTCTTTAGTCCTTCTTCATGTCTAATGCTTCTGATCACCCACTTCATCTTTCTCTCTACCTTGTCTAATTCCTCTATACCCTTTTTGGAAAAGACTGATCAGAGCTGCACACAGTAGCCGTGATGTGTGTGCCCTATAGATTTCCACACCAGCATTGCTTACTTCTTTACTCCTGAACATGTACAGCACAATGGCAATGCTAATTATTACACCCTGCCTTATCAATGTGTATTTCTCAGGCCGCTGAAAGGCAATCTTTTGAGGTAAGTGGGTAGTCTGTCCTTCAGTGCCTGTCCACTCACCTACATTGTTCATGGAAGCTGGTCCTGGAAGAAGAAGTTGCAAGCTTGTGGTGTTGGTACGCACTCGCTGGACGCTTAATGATATGTTCTGATAAGTCACTGAGGAGGTGATCAGATGGCAGTGATTCTGCATGTTACAGTGCAGTCTGACCACAAAAGCATCGTCAAAGATCAGTGGAACAGTTTGCTCTCCAGCCACAGTCCAGAGGACCTCCAGGGTTTGCTCAGTGTTTTTAAAAGCTAAAAAACTCTGACCTTGTCAGGAAGATGCTTGAAATTTCCTGAGGAAATTTAGAATCTTTCTGTTAATAAATTTAGCCCAGATCCAGCTCAGTGAAACATTACGCATTAAACATCTGCTGAACATGAAGAACTAAGAATGCTAAAAATGTGTAATCCCATTCCTATTTAGGTCTTTATTCATTGTGGCAATTAAACATGTGCATTAGTGCTCTGCTGCATTAGGATCTAAGTACCTGCATACAATTAAATGCTGTGCTGAACTGGGTCCCAATGCAAACATTGCTGCACAAGATTTTAACCTATATTTCTGTCTACTGTGCACCTCAGTTTGGTGCAGAGAATATTTATTACTCTAACAGACAGTTTTCAGTGAAGAGGGATTTACTCTAAAATATGTCACACATGCTATTTTAATGATTCCAGCTTGCAGAATTATTTTGTGATTGGAATAATTAATAAGTTCAATGTACACATATATAATATGATATATATAATAATATCTTTTGATTAACCACTTCAAGACTGTTCTAAGAAGCAGTGTGTTTTCAGGTTTGGCTAGCATACATCAAAGAATTCTGGGGCTATATGTACAGTAAACTAGACAGAGTTTCATATGTTCTACATATATATGTTTATATATATAAATGGGGTTTATTATAAAGAATACCTGAAAACCAGGATAAAAGCAATTTCAAATCTCATCTAATCTGATCCATTGCACTTTGGGCTCTAAGCTTGTATGACCATTAAGATCTACAACAGTGCAAAGGCTTCAAGAGACAACACAAACACTGCTGTTCATGCTGGTGCTCCCAGCTATTCCTGGTTTCTTTTGAGTTTGCATTGTGAGCTTATTTAGCCAAGAATGCTTCTTTCAGTAGTGGCATCTGCAGCATATTGAATATTGGAGCATCCTGCCATCTATTCTGCTTTCATCCAGTTGGATTTCTGGAGTGTCTGAGATGCAAAGAAGTCCCAGGACTTGCCCAAGGCCACACAATGAGTCAGTGGCACAGCTTTTTAAAAAAAGAGAATAATTTTCCTGTCCCTTTGCTTTAAGAACTTTATTGCAAGGCATCCTTTATACACATTTGACTATTTCTCTTTTCAGAAGGGATGGATCTTCATGGATACAACTTGTACTTCCACTCACATGCTTGATCACCTTTCCTGATGGAAAAATTCTTCCCTAGGAATTACTAGGGACTTTTTTTCTCCTTGTTCTATGAAGTCAATGGACAAAGTAAGCTAAATAAATAAGGTTGCTTGGCACAAAAATACTAAAATTGTTGTCAGCATTGGCTGACAACAGCCCCACCTTCTCTCTTGCTTTGCAAACCTGGTATTGCTCTCTTCAGAAGCTTTTTTCCTCCAAGACCTACCATGTGGTAGTTCCATGGAATGACTGCATGACATCTGCTCATGCCTTGTAACTACCCAGCCACTTACTTCTAAAACTTATTATTATTATTCAGATTTAGCATTAGTATTATTTATTTCTAAGTGGAAACCGGAATGTTGTTCTATTCATGGGTCTTGTGTCTTTGTCTTTTGAATTCAGATTTCTTTTTCATGAGGCCAGAATTCCACAGAGGTGATACTCATGCCAATGGATGGCAGTGTCCACATCCTTGGAAATACAGCAGCAGCAGTGCAAAACACCATGTAGCTGGCATGCCAATGTGCTCAGATTTAAATTGATTAACCTAATAATGCCTCAAGAGACCTGAGGATACCCATAAACACTGTAGACAGAAATGTGCTTTTTACCCTGAAGTTCACTGGGACACAGGCTTATTTTTTCATCTTTCCAGAGTAGATTTTGACAAAATTCATCAAACACCATCAGGAGTTGAGTTCAGCTGCAGCATACGTATGTGAACTTGTGATCCGATCAGTCGTGGGTTGCTCCTTTGCAGAACGAGCCTTACTTACCATTGTCTTCACTCAGCCATAAGTTCATCTTTGCTCTGTCCCTGGTTGTGTCCTCACTGACTTACTTCCAGGGATAGTAAAAAACAGGTGAAATTTAAATTGGAAATTTCCCTTGAAGGAATCCAGTGAAGAGAAATTAAGTTATTCTGAGCTGCTTGGTCATTGCTATTTTGGGTTACAGTGAGTGAACCCTCTATTAGCAGTGTTGCTTGCTACACAAGCTGGCAGAAATAGGCTCATACAATGAGCTTTTTCTCACACGACATCCCACTTTTCTTGTGTCTCACTTGCTTCCATGGGAATATATGAATAAATCCAATAAAAAAAGAAAAATTACTCCTTTTTACTCCCACTCTGTTCACCAGATGTGCAAACTCATCTTGGCTTTGGTTGCCAGCAGGGCATCCTTTTTTGTTTATTGACTTACCCTCAGTAATGTGGGTTCCCCCAGGGCCAAACACTGGCTTCACTTAGAACCCTATATCCCGTGGTCCTCAGCAGGTTCTTGCACTCACATGGTGGGTGTAGAACTGGGAATATGTCCCTGCCTGTGAGGTTTAGTCAGCATGTCCACAGGGATGCATAATGTGGAGAGAGCCCATCACCCTCCCAGGCTGTTGGGAGTACTTGGCACAGCTAGCAAAAATTAGCATAACTGAGATCATATACATTTTCATTAATCATCATGAGCCTTAAATAAAAGCAGCACTGTTGGCAGCTCTGATTAAGAGCTTTCCATTGATCATAAAAGCCTAACACTAAAATGAATTGTTTAATGTTGAAGGATTGAGATAACAGCCAAATAATTTGATTTATCGCAAAACCAAGACATAAGAAGAAAGAAAATACTTCAAAATAAGAATGCTACAGTCTTTGTGGCAGGCCCTGAGCTAATTTCAGGCAGACAAGGAAAACACCCCAGCCTCCATGGCCAAGTTTGCACCACAAGACAGAGTGGTCACAGCCCCCTGCTGCCTGATGGATGCCTTGGCCACTCCTTGGCTTCCTCCACTAATATGGAGGAAGGAGGCCTGAGATGTCTTAGCTTTGCACAGTAAGTCCATTCCTCTCCTTTGTGTGTGTGCTTTCACATGCCCTCTCTATAATAGATACGTATTTTTATACAAAGCAAGAAAATTCATACAAATATTATGCATTGTGAGTGGAATTCATCCCACTTGACCACTTCAGCCATCTGAAAGCTGGGCACTTGGGCTGGTTATTTATATTTAATAGCCCCTATTGTTACTGGAAGGAGAGAAAGCAGCTCTTTGATGAATACCTATTTGAGGACATCTGAGTCACCTTCTGGAGGCATTTGTTTCTGTTCACTGTCTAGGAAGGGTACCAAGACTCTTAGGTATGATCAGATACACAGTTTTTAGATTAAGCTAGATACTCCCATATGTGTGTGCGCAGGATGATAGAAAGTGTGAACAAATAACACCGTACCTCAGCTCAGCTCACAGAATTCATACACAAGAAGTAATCCGCCATTTTGATGTGCCATTCTGAAGGCTTCCACAGAACTCACCAGCCCAGCTACAAAATGCACTTGTAATCTCCTACCACACTCCTGATAATGAGTAGAAAAAACAATTCCCCTTCTGATCCCCATTCTGACTACATTCAACAACATGATTTTCTTTCAGGATGGTGGACTCCTTGGAAGAGTTTTGGCCATTCATCATCAACCCTGTAGTCTCTGGGAATAAGGGAATAGGGAGGTGGTGGACGAGTCATTTGGAAGAAATGAGACATAATCCAAACTTCTCTATGCCTGCTTAGTTACCAAAATGTCTGTTCTGGCTCTGTGAGCAGCTAAGCATCTGTCAAGCTGCTCTGCTGTAACCAAAGCTCACTCAGTGGCCAACCAACTGCAGGCTGGGCAGTGGAGCTCTACCAGGTCTTAAAGCAGACCTTGCCTATGAACAGTGTGAGCTATGCAGAAAGATTTTGGAGAAGCCCGAAAACTAGCAGGCTCCTTCACTTGTCCATCAGAAGACAACACTTACCTTTGGGTGGGTAGAAGTTTGCAAAGGAAGTGTGGTGTCTAAGTGTGTGTCCTGTCCCAAGCGTGGGGACGTACACACTGAGAATAAGACATGTTCAGGTAGTGTGCGTCCATCCCGTCAGGGCTTAGAGTACAGGATGCTCCAATGTGGGGCATGTGTTTGTGGCATATCCTCCTAACCTTCATTAGCTTAAAGTCCTTTCAGTGGGCCTTATTCATAAATATGTGTGCATGTTTGTTTGTGAGCATATGTCTTAAAAATGAGTGCATAAGCTACTTTAGTCTGCCATCCAAATCCTCCTCCAAGCCTCCCACCTGGTTTATTCAGGACTTACTCTGCTTTGGTTCCCACTTTAATGGCTGCACCTCTTTTGCTTTCTCCATATGCATGAGGGCACATACATGCCAGATAGCATCAAATATCCCCACAATAATTTCCTCCCACAGATCTGCCAGCAAAAATTAGGGCAGACGACAGCTCTGTCCATACACTGTTGTGGTAGAACTAATCTGTTCCTTTGTTTTTGAAGGGGGTGGGGGGGGGGTGGGTGCTGCAGTGAAAATCAGCCTGGCTCTCTCCCTCCTCTGCAGGAAGAACGTTCATGGGTTTCACTATTCCCTTGTCGGTTGTTGAGCATCAGAGCTGAAGCTTTCTCATTGAGTCATGATTTTCAAGTACTGACCCTTTAAACTTCCCGGCATCGGATCACTTTAATGTCTTTGTGCTCTTTATTGCCCAGTAGATATTGACTCTTACAGCACCACAATGGTAATGGCTTTGCTTTTGGATATGGCTCTTTAAACATTTTAGCAGGGCTTAGTCATAGGCAAATAAGTGCAGGGGAAATTCCTGTTTAGTGTTAGTGCCCTTGGTCTGGTGGCTGTGCCTCCTCGGGGCAGCTTTTTTCAAATAAAATATTTTTCAATAAATAAGTGAATATTAAAGCATGAATGGAACGCTTTTTCTCCCCTGTCGTTGTTTCTTTGTCTCTTTTGAAGTTTATTCTGAATTCTAACGTGATTTGCTCATGTGAACAGGAACATTCCAAGAACTATCTGCTTGCTGTGATTCCAATAAACAGCAGAAGCCACTAATGGAGTCCCTAGCACATTCTTGGAAGCGGAATATAGATGGCATATGGCACAGAAAAATAATTTCATAGTAATAAGCAAAAACCAGTTATTAGTGAGACACTGCTTTGTAGCTATTAGTGTTACAGATAATGAGGATGGTTAAGGAGAACCTGTTCTGGGTGCTGGGAAATAGCCAATCACTCCCCTCAGCAGAAACAATACCATTTCCAAAACATCATCAGTCCTTTGACAGACTTTGGGGGAAGCTGTCACAGTGTTCAAAGGCGAGCTGCAGCACAGCTTTGGGACTGGGCTGTGCTGCTGTTGGCGGGAGAGCTTGCTGGCAGCTCTGCTACAAAGCCAGGCCAACCTGAGCACCAGTACAGAAACCCCCACAGGTGGCATGGCCATGCAGCCGTTGCCGCTGTACTGCCATCCCTGCGTGTTCATGAGCAACTAACGTTTGGGTTTCTGTGCAGCAACACAGCTTGTCAGAAGTAAGAGTCTGAATTGTTTTCAGGTTGTTTCAGGAAAGGGTTGTTGGTTTATTAAAAAGCAGTATCTATCTGAAGGATTATTTTTTTTTTTTTATAGCCATTGAAAGAAAATCAGCAATTCTTGTGCACAGGCAACTTTGCCAGTGTATCACACTTCTGGCTTGCAAACAGGTCTCCAGTTCTCCACAGTCCCGGAAGGAAACCCTGCTTATTTTGACCAAAGGAAAAAAAAAAAGGAAGGGAAGGGAAGGGAAGGGAAGGGAAGGGAAGGGAAGGGAAGGGAAGGGAAGAGAAGTGAGAAGAAAACACAACTGAAAGGGAAGGGAAGGGAAGGGAAATAAAAAGATTTAAAAAAAAAAGAAAATGTGGATGAGCTAAAACAAGCTGATAAAAACTGCTGTTTGTGACCAAGGTTTTAGGGAAGAAAAGGAATGGCACTTGAGGATATGTGACCATGCATGATGGACAAACTTCTCAAAGTCACTACTGATTTTGTATGCCTCAGCTCCCAGTGACTGAAACGAGCCACGCAGGCAGACAGCTGCATGCCCAGAGTTCCCTGGTGAGCCACAGCTCCCCCACA